>NC_070635.1:12679059-12931784 GCF_947347685.1 Pleuronectes platessa | reverse complement strand
CTTGCCCAATTTCTAAAACATCCCTGAGCTTGATCGCTCCAGACTCATAACCCATCGTCTTGAGGAAAAGCAGGAATCTCAAGAAACAACAGGCCTTTCAAAACTGTTTCACTGTCAATGTGATTGCCTGTTTATGTTTCAGCCTTTCCCCCCGTGTCAGCTAATGTATCACCTGAAGTTGCAGCGGGTCTAAGCTGAGCTCATCTCCTGTATTCGTCTGTGTTGACTGAATTAATTCCTCATGTGTGCACGGCCACTGAGATGCTGTTTTAAGAACTAAAGGGGGACTTTAGCTTTTCTCCCCACTCTTGTCCTCCAGTGTTTGCCTCCCTTCCCCCATCTGTACCTTCTTTAACAGAAGTCCTACACTTTTTTACTGCCCCTCACTTTGACCGCCCCCCACTGAGATCCCTTGGCTCTTATGTTCTTATTTATGTATCCTGTTACCGATGGAAGTCATGTCAGCATCCAGTGAGGCGCTCTGCTCAAACATTTCACCCCCAGTTGTGTTCTGTTACTTGAGGGATGGGGGGGGGGGGGCTGTTTTTTGTAAAAATTTAACTCTGCAGGAGCTCCAGTTAAATCACTGTGGACAGATATCATTGACCCCTTTTCACTAACTATACATGAGTTTGCTTATTTGTGTGAGTGTGTGCATGTGTGTGCACGTGTGTTTTTGCACATGCAGACTAAATACTGGTCTCTCGTATATTCATATGACATCATCAATCACTCAAAAATAAAGATTGGTAAAGTACCACTGAGATTTGGGGTTTTTAAAGTGCACACACATTCAGATCAAGCGCTTACTCCATTTGGTTCTTTTCATTTTGAGCAGGACAAATGTGATGAGCTGTCATAAAAGAATAGATGAAAATTAACAACTGGAATAGCAGATGATTAACCAGACCCTAACTCTCTCTCTCTCTCTCTCTCTCTCTCTCTCTCTCTCTCCAGCTCTCGGACAGATAATGCTGTACGTGGACGGGATGAACGGCCTAATATCTCACAATGAAACGGTCCAATGGCTTTACAGCCTGGTCGGATCCAAGGTAAGGAAAGACTTCCCTGCCTCATCTCTACAGAGGATGATCTTTAAAGTCAACTCAGCAGCATCCTCTCATCTGGGCCCTAACTAAGCTGTTATAACCAGATAATTTCCTACCTCACTGCTTTGTAAACATGCAGGCAACTCTCCTATCACGTGCTCTTCAGCCCTCTAGTGGCCAGACTGTGTTATGGTGCATATTTGCAGGGCTGCAGTGGCTCTCTCCTCTTCCCCCACTGTTTTCTGTTCTCATGAAATTTATTTTCTGCATTCCTGTGCAAATATAAACATAATATTTGGCAACTATTATGTTTTCATTGTTAAATCACGATACCGTCATCCTAATCTTTTTATATGGCAAAGTTCCCTCAGCAATACTCATTTTGACCACAATTATTTGGCTGTCGCTTGTGCAGCCTTTGTGCTGATGTGGCAGCTGTTCACAAGTGACGAGTTAATGCTGATGTGTTAATCACCTATTTAATTATGTTGATTTTCACTCACTCACAATTTACTTGCACATCGTGGCTGTTACTCCTCTCTATGGTTTACTCTCTCTCTCTGGAGATCTTCATGGGTCCAACAAAACCAAATAGGACTCAAGGAAATGTTCTGCATTAACTGTTGTTTTTCTTTGTGCAGTTCCGTCTGGTGGTGAAGACGGCGCTGAAGCTGCTGCTGGTGTTTGTGGAGTACACAGAGTCGAATGCCGCGCTGCTCATAAAGGCTGTGAACGGTGTGGACGCCAAAAAAGGTAAGAGACAATAATTCAATGTATAGGATGAGAAACACCTCACAACACATCATCACTAACACAATATAAAATGACTCGGACATATCATAGTTTTAATTTGTGAATTCAGATATATTCTTTTAACGGGCACATTTTTAAATCACTCTGATAAAATAAAGTTTAAATGGTCCACAAAAGGATTTTTTACATTAAAATCAATATCTGTATAATCACAAAGCAGTGCCATTAGATAAAATGTCTGTCGTCACCCCATTGGATATAAGACAGACTGTGGACTCATTGTTTGAGAAATTAAATACATACAAGTGTAATCAGAATGTGAGTTGCTCACCTAATTAGAAATCCCCCTTATCTCTGTAAAATCACGAAAGATGCTGTCATGGAGTCCTACGCTGCTCCAGAATTCAGATATTACTTTCAGTGTAGCTTTTCCCTTTTAATTCCGCTCATAAAACCAAGCCCAGCGGCTGCAGAGCTGTCCAGCTGATCACAGATCAGTGTCCAGTTACACAGTAGTCAGATCAGTTGTCCTGAGCTGCTCCTCAGCCATGCATGGCACGAGGCTTATGGAGACAGACTGTACACTCCCGCCCGCGGTGGGGTTCGGTTACCTGCCGCTCTAAAGGCCCCAAGCTGCACCGGGACATGAAACATTGGAGTTGAGCATCAGCGTGAAGGGCTCAGGTGTCCCTCCGTCTCTGCTGGGTTTCATCCCGTCACTTCTGCTGTTGCATTAGAAGAACTTGACCCGCAGTCCCCTGATGAGAAGGGGATGGACTCGACCCTCGGGGCTGAGGCACGGAGCTGCTTCTCTCTCAGTGCTGTTTTTCTTCTGTCACTTTTCTAGAGAGAAACTGTATTTCACCTGAGGGAGCCATTAGGTGAAAAAACTGTTGATTTTTTTTCTTTGCTGCACAGTAGTGGATTCAAATGTTTCAGCAGTTTTTACGCTATAAGATGAAAACATTAGGTCCTCGAGACTTTATTGTTTTTCAGTGTCCAACAGTGTCCGATTTGTGCTTCTGCAGCAACAAAGCTGTGGTCAAACGTCGTGGAGATCCTCGACGAGAAGGATGGAGTGGACACGGAGCTGCTGGTGTATGCGATGACTCTCATCAATAAGGTCGGTGAATTCTATTTAGCGAAAGCTTTCCACATGAATACTTCACCCCCCCCCCCCCCCCCTTTCTTCTTTCTGTGATGCCGACTTTCAGACCACATTGACTAAAAGGCGAGAACGCAACTTTTTTCTGAGGAGTTAAAATCTGTTTGTGTTTGTGGTTCAGACTCTGGCAGGCCTCCCCGACCAGGACTCCTACTACGACATGGTGGACTGTCTGGAGGAACAGTGCATCGAGACCATGGCCCAGAGACACCTGAGCAGGAAGGGCACGGACCTCGACCTTATAGAACAGTTCAACATCTACGAGGTCAGGAAGCCTACACTACCGCTACCATTATCACATCACAAACAAGTTCATGTAGTATAAGTGCTTGTGTTATTATACGCTCATGCTGCAACCATGAATTAAGTTTGCATCAAATGCCGCTATCAAAGAAAAACACAAACACAATTGCAGTACACTGTTTCTCTTTGATGACTCATTCTCCCAGACGACATTGCGCCATGAGGATGGTGACGACGAAGCCCAGCTGCCTCCCAGCGGCCGAAAGGACCGCCGACGGTCTAGCGTTGGCGGCACCAACGAAAGACGGGGCCTGGAGAGAAGACGCAGCCGGAGACATTCGCTCCAGAACAGCAGAGGCCACGCCTCCGCCCCAGCATCGCCCAGCAGCCCGCACACACGTTCAGGCAGCTTCCTACCATTCGGTGGCCAAAGTGTTGAAGACATCAGCGAAAGGTGAGGCGGCAGGAGCACAGAGAGGAAGGGGGAAATGGAGGATGTCCAAGGGAAGAAGATAAGACATTTTCCTTGCTTCCATTTTAGCTTGAATTTGATCTAATCCTCCTTATTAAAGCTTCAGACTGGTGGATTTGTTTTATATTTTAGACACGGAGAGATAACAAAATAGGAATCAAAAAATGAAATCTGGGTCAATGAAGTATTACTCATTCACAGGAAACATCCTGACTGGAAGTGTTGTATAAGGTTTCAGTCACACTGATCCAGAGCCAATGCAGAGAATTTAATTATATAGTAATTTAAAAGAAAAGAGGAGACTGCTGCTGCATAGTGACATTTAAATTAATTTTCCTCACCGTCAAAGACATTCTCCTGCCCCTGATGGAAATAGGAAGCTTCTGTAAACACATGATATCAGCTATCTGCTTCCTTCAGTGAGTGGAGTTTTATATATTTATATATTTTATATATAAACCACAACCGGTGACTCAGGCAAGAAGCAAATTACAATCTTGTTGAATTATACAGTGGCCTGGTCTGTGCTTTATAACAGCAGCTGAAGAAAATCGACACTTACACTGAAAAAAAGTGTTGTTAAAGCCACTACTGATTACTGTCTCTCTCTCAGTGCTGCATAAAGGAGCATACCTGCTAATATTTCTGGTAGCACTCAGGTCTGCAGGTAAACTTAAATTCAATCCAGCAGTGTCATATGATACCAGACTAGCTCCTTCCAGTCCACCACAGGAAATTCAAGCCGGCTTTGAAGTTCAACATTTTCCATGTTGCTAATGAAATCCAGACACCCACGAGGGATCCAAATGGCTGCAGACTCATGTGCGACGTGTATCTGTTCAAACACAGAAGATCTGCCCTGCAGCTTTCTGAGTTCAGTCTCAATGTACTCAGTGGAAATAACAGTTTTTTTATGTTAACACTATAATAGAGGTTGTGCCTGAATGTGATGGTAACTACCGATTATTAATACTTGAAGAGTCTTGAACAGTCTTGTCAAAACCTACTAATTTTCTCTTGCTCTCACTAATATGTCTACTTCTCTTCTGACGAGCATGTTTTCAGTGTCTCCGTGTTGTCTCTTCTGGGCCATCGTCTTCTCTGTGTGTCTTCATGTTGTCTCTGTCCAATCTCTCTCCCTTCTCTCGCCTGCCTACATCCTCCCTTCCCTCCTTTCAACCCTCTACCCCCTCCTCTCACCACAGAGAAGAGGAAGAGGAGGAGGAAGAAGAAGAAGAGGAGGAGGAGGAGGAGGGAGAGGAGGAGGAGGATGAGGAGGACGAGGAAGAGGCAGAGGCAGATGATGAAAGTCATCCAGTCACTGAGTCCTCTAGACAGGGCGCTCACAGGTATTTTGGGTCAGCGGGTTTGAGTGACCCGACCTCCCGTTCCCTTCACATCTGCATAGTTGCTTTGACTTAGTCCCTGTTCAGACTTGGTGTTAACATTCGTCCTGAGTGAAACGATCACAAGGGAGTGGTGATCAGTGCAGGTCTGAACGTTCCATCATGCGTCCTGAGATGCGATCGCTCAGGTGACATTCGGAGGAGCGCATGGGGCAACATTCTTTTCACTGAGCGATCTCAAATCTGTCCTGAGCCACTTAGACCCCGGCCTACTGCACTGACCCAGCCCAGATTCACTATGATAAAACTTTAAGCTTACAGGTGTCCATACGTTGATTTGCTTGTGACCACTGCCCAATATCAACACTGACCAACACATAATTTTAATATTTTTCTTAAATGGGTAAATTATTTCGTCATAGCAGAACCCCACAAGACCCATTCAGTCCCTCCGGACCCCTCTCTCTCTCTCAACTCTCGCTCGCTTACTCGTACAGACACACACAGACATACACACACACACACACACACACATACACACACATACACACACATCGACAAACACTGTGACATTGTACACGTCTATAAACTCAGACTGGGTGAAAACAACATCATTTGGTCTTTTCTAACACAAATGACGTACAGGTTTGCTTGATTTGAATACACGTACGAATACACGCTGTCTATGCTATGCTATTGTAATTGGATCTCTCTGGACCAGGTCTGAACAGGGCCATAGATTACCAGTATGATTCTTTCCCTCTACCCATTTGGACTCCTGCTTTTTCTTGTATTTTGTCATCCTAGTGTGGCTCCGGCTGTAGCAGACACTTCTGTCATGTGTTTGAACTTAAAGTGTATGACCATCCTCCCTAAAGCCAGTGACCCCGAAGGGCAGAGAGATTATCTCACCGTCAAGACCAGGACGTCCTCTCCTGTGTCCGTCGCACCTAAAAAGAGGACCTTTAGTCCTTGGTGTGTTCCCCCCCCCCCCCCCCCCCCTTACCCTCCAGCCACCAGACTGTATCTCCCCTGTTGCTTTGAATGGAATGCCAGAGTCTGCACACCCTCAGTGTCAGTCCACACCAACCTCACCCCCTCTCCCCTGACCTCTCCCTCCATCCACTGACCTGAAACAGAGCCAGAGCCAGGTGTTTGTTGGGTTTGCAGGTAGTGGACAGGAGCTAGTGTACAGTTCATCTTGAGTGGCCATCACACCTCACAATGTGGAAACCCTCCCCCATCACTGGTGTCTGTGTCTCTATGTCACTCACTGTACTCTAAGAAGAGACACATATGAGCATCATAAGAACAGCAGATTATTTTAATGCCAGATTTTTTTCTTTTCTTTCAAGTGTTCTTTTAAATTGTATCACACAGTTTTTTTGGTCAACATGCTTTAGCTTAGTTCCTCTCTACCTCTTTCATCCTTTAAAGAGTGATCCTAGTCACCAGAAACTCCTTGATTCAGATGTGATTTATGATTCATCTGTCATCTCTAAAGATGCTCCTTACATTCAGAAGGACGCTCATAATTACTTCCTTTTCTTTGTTGCTGGAAAGAATTATTTAACAGACATTTGCCGCTCATCTGTCTTTGCTTGTGGCGTCTACACCACAGTAAATCCAACACAAACCGATAAATTAATTCCAAGCATTAAGGAATTTAAATAACTCTCGTGAGTCGCTTGTCTCAAAGTCGTTCGTATTACGGCAGAGATCAGTTGCAATAACAGGAGACCAGATCTGGACTGGCAGAGCAGTTCCTCTGCGTGAAATCATGCCTTGTTTTCTATACAATAACACATGAAGCTATTAAATCTTTTTTACTTATTTAGAGGACCAATAGTTTCACTGCTTTCTAAACAGCACACTGAATAGATGAGACACACAGAGAGATAGATCCCCCCCCCCCTGCCACTGTCAGCTTAATCCTTTGTGTGGTCTTGCAGCCCATTTACCTTCTACCGCTGTCTCACTATCTTGTCCGTGTTTCTAACATTTAACTATTTCAATCTTTGGGGTTTCTGATCTGACTGATACTCTCTTTTTCTGTCTCAACTCCATCTTCAGTCTGACAGATACAAACGCCTCTTCTCCGTCTTACTCAGCTAGAAAGCCTTGCTGGGCTGAAAGGTAAGAGGTCAGGGGTCAAGAGGTCAGGGGACATGATGTACATATGACGGTTCAGAGGTTTACAATTTTTGTACTTTGATTATTTTAAATTTACACACAGTGTATGGGGAAACTATTCTTGGACAAAATGTGCACAATTTCCTTTTTGATTAAAAACAGCATGGACAAGGCCCCAGAGAAAAGAGTTATGCACAGACACGGAGGAGCGATGCACCTGCAGAGTTTGAGTGCATGAGTTTCTTCTCAGGAAAGTTGCTTAGACGCTTTGGGAGAAATGTGTTAGAGCGCTGTACTCTGATTCAACACAGTCATATCTCAGCGGAAACTGTCCAGCCACAGGACATTGGAATCACATCACATATTCTTGAAGTGCTGTCATTTCTGTCCTCAGTGAAAAAACATGTTATGAGAGAACAAAGCATTTATTTTTGTCTTCTTTGAACAGAATCAATGCCAATGGCACTCCGTACCCTGGCAGGCACCAGGCTCCCACATCAGCCGCACATCGCTTCTCCAGTTCAGCGGCCTCCGCACCAGAGCCCAAGCCTGACAGGTCAGCATGTCAACTTGGATTTAACTCAAATAATAAACACACAAACCAATCACTCAATTGTAATTATGTAATCACATGTTATTCTTTATTTCTCTTTGGCGAGTAGACCCACTTTAGGGGGCTTGTTAACGTCGTCGTACCGACAGCATCAAGAATCGCTGGCTGCAGAGAGGGAACGGAGACGCCTGGAAAGAGAGGAGCGTCTGCAGAGAATCGAAAGAGAGGAGAGGAATCGCTTCAAGTGAGTCTCACCTTACGAGTCAAGGAAAAACACTGCATGGCTTCATATGACAGAGGAGATATTTACATACTTGTAAATAGAGGCATACTGGATTTTAGGGGAGCAGCGACAGCTTTAATTCAGGAAGGATAATTACAAATCTCTGATGAGTCTAAGAAACACTGGAGTGTCTTTTCTTTTGAGGATCTTTCAATAGAATGAGTCATGGCAGGAGGACTAGTATACATTGAGTATAATCAGTTTGCTTTATTTGCTCTTATAGCTCTCAGTTAAGTAATCATCACATTTTAAAAGAAAGTCATAATTTATGTCGGCTATCAATGCATGTTCTAAATTGTGTCTTCTTTGGCTCTGTTCTCTTCTTTTGGTCTCAGTCGAAATTACGCAGACAAGCTGGAGGAAGTACGACACGCCCGGGAAGAAAGGTGAGTTTATTGCATCTCATGGTTTTCAGGTAAATTCACAATAGTGCGGCACTTGTGAAGGTAGATCAAAACCTCAGGTGTTTTTTAAATGCTTCTCTTAAATTGATAGCAGATGTAAAGTAAGTTGCAACCAAGCTCTGACTGAGTTATAGTCGTCCGGGCCCCTCTGGACCTGCTCACCATTAAGACGTCCCAATGTTAACTGGACAAGTGTGTAATTGTGTTTTACCATGGATGTGGTGTGGTTATCTCCCTCTGACCGAGTCAAAGTGTGTGTATGTGTGTGTGTGTGTGTGTGTGAGTGTGTGTGTGCACAGTATTATTTATAGCCCCTTCTTATGCCATCCCTTTTTTTACCCCTGTGAACTGGAACAGGCATCTCATTCAATTTCATAGAAAGTGTGAATTGAGCTTTTGGCCACATTATCAGAAGAAGGATGTGATTCGTCATCTTCGTTTGAGCTCATAAGGATCGATTTACATATCAGTCTTTCCAAAGTTACTGAGGAATAAGAAACATGGCGAATGTAAAAACCTGAATGAGTCTAAAAGAATAATTCCAGTTTGCTTGTACTATTGTGTGGGTCTACCTCATTATACCAGAGCTGTCAAATAGATGAGCTGACATTAACATTAACTGAGATAAGCAAACATATGAATCCTACGTGTTATTATTGCAGGTACAAGGCTGTGGAGAGGGTAGCTGCAGAGGAGTTTGAGCGGGAGCGACCTCGAGCGCCGACACGCGGACGGACAGAGATCACGTTGTGTTTGAGTTCCAATCCCGCCAGCCGCTCGGCGTCCCGCTGTGCCACGCCCTCGTCCATCATCTCACAGGAAGACGCCGTCCCCACTGCACAGCGACCGTCAGGTGAGCCGGGAGGAGAATTGTGCTTTGTAGAATCACTTCTACAGTCTGAATATGTACATTGTGTTCAGTCAATCTCTCAATTAAGGACAAGTCAGGAAACAATTTAAAGCTGTTTTAACTGAAGAATATCACGCACACAACTGAAGTGTTTAAAGTAACTTTTGTTCCCACTCATTGTTTTCACTTCTCTTCCAGGAACGGACCACACCTCAGAGCCAAACCTTGACCCACAGACAAGGACCAAAAGTCCTGCGCCAGAATTAACAGTATCAGGAGCTCCCATCACACCTCTCTCCTCCGAGCCAGAGAGTCAGCAGACTGAGCCAGAGTTGCCGGCAGAGACGGAAGATGTTGCTGAGTGTCATCAGAATGTAGTGGCAGAGCCGGCATCAGATGAACAGTCCGGCAAGGAGAGAGAGGAGAGACCGGAGCAGGAGAAGCCCGAGGAGCACGAACAGTGCAAGGATGAGGCAGAGGTGCAAGAGCAGGTAGAGGAAGCAGAGGTAGAGGAAGCAGAGGTAGAGGAGGCAGAGGAAGCGGTGGTAGAGGAAGCGGTGGTAGAAGAAGCGGAGGTAGAAGAAGCGGAGGTAGTAGAAGCGGTGGTAGCAGAGGTAGGAGAGACAGATGTGAAGGTGGAGGTAGAGTTAGAGGAGGAGTGTGAGAAGGAGCAGCCGACGGAAAGGGATGTAGAAGATAGAGTACTGCTAAGTGAGAAGGAGAGACAGAATGAGGAGGTGAATGAAAAAGACAACTGCTCTGCCTCCAGCATCTCCTCCACGAGTAGCACTCTGGAGAGAGAGGAGCGGGAGGAGAAGCTCAGCGGGGATATCGACGCAGGTAAGATTGGTGCTTATTTCTATTCTCTTACTTTGTGCGCTATTTCTATTTCTCCTTCTATTAAAAGTGTGTCCATATCAACTTCAACAGGCCAATGGAGTCAGTGCATTAAAGAAGCAGATGTGAACGACCAGTGCAACAAGATTCTCAACAGCAAGCGCTTCATGCTGGACATGCTCTACGCTCAGACGACCACCAACGTGGATGAGGAGAATGATGCTGAGACAGAGAAAGAGAAATGTCAGTGCGAGAAGGAGACGGAGCTCAGTGACTCGGCGGTGGCGAGTTTGGCCAGCAGGATCTCCACCCTGGAGGCTCACAGACAGGCCAGAGAGGAAAATGTGAAAAAGATGGAGGTGGGACATCTGGACAACCAGGGCAGTGTCCGAGCAGTGGCGGAGAAGTTTGGAGATTTGGTCAAAGGGTTGTCTTCTCCAGAGATGGAGGCCTCAAAGGAGCAGCAGCAGCAGCAGCAGACGGACAAATCCTCGTCGACCGCTGCCTCGTCAGCTTTACCTCCGAAGAAAGAGTCGGATTATATCTGGGATCAGCTGATGGCGTCTCCCAGGGAGCTGCGGATCAAAGAAATTGACTTCACGGACCTGAGGGATGAGGACGACCTGGACGTTTTAGATATGGACACTATTATGGGGTCAAGTGACCTGATACCACCGCCTCCCCCTCTTCTGTGCAACGCTGCCCTGCCACCACCCCCGCCACTGTTTGGGTGCCCACCACCTCCCCCCATGCTTGGCAAAATGATGCCGCCGCCCCCGCCGTTCATGATCCCGATCCCTCCGCCCTCCCCTCAGCTCTGTCGAGGGGAGGTGCCTCTCTTCCAGAAGAAGAAGAAGACCATCCGTCTCTTCTGGAATGAGGTTCGTCCTGTGGACTGGCAGTGTAAGAGCCACAAATTCTGTAAGGAGTCCCTCTGGTCCAAACTGGAGCCAATTAAACTGGACACGTCCAAACTGGAGCAGCTGTTTGAGTCTAAATCCAAGGAGCTGCCTGTCACGAAGGTAACTAAGTACTGTCCTGCTCTCACAGCATTAACGTATGATTTTTTTAGAAAGCTGGTTCGTTTTGCAGTCAGCCCAGGCCTTCCTGCTATCAGACATTTAACAGATTCATTCTGAGTAAAGATTTAAAGTAGATGAGCCCTTCTCTCTATTAGTGAGATGAATCAGGGCTGAAATTAGGGATTCTAAGCTCTTCACTAGCTCCTTGTTAGTTTACCCCCCCCCCCGACACCCACACATACACACACACAAACACAAACACTAGCATCAAAGTCTCTACATAGGCCACCATGTTTTTTACAGTAGCCCAAACTGGGAAAACTAAACACCTTTTGAGTTTTTATGACAACTGAAGGCTAACACAGTTTCTCTTTCATGTTTTGAAGGCATCATTTATTTAAGCCATGAAGAACTGCATCAACTTTTCAAGATACATGATCTGAGATGTCTCTTATTTCTGATTTCTGTTCTGTGTTTCTCATAGAAAGCAGCTGTTGATGGAAAACGACAAGAAATCATCGTCCTGGATTCTAAACGGAGCAACGCGATAAACATCGGCCTGACAGTCTTACCTCCTCCCCGCACCATCAAGACTGCCATCCTCAACTTCGATGAGTATGCATTGAACAAGGAGGGAATTGAGGTAAGCATGGAATGATTGGATTGCTGTTCGTCTTTCTTTTAGCAGGATTACACAAGAACTACTGGACCAATTATATCCTAACTTGGTGGAAGGTTGGCGTATGAACCAAGGAGGAACTTTTGAACTTTTGGAGCAGATTCAATTCATTTTTTACGTTCTCTCACATTGCAAGATAGAGTGTTACCCTTGGTGGAGCTATGCGCTCTCTGAATGCCCTTTCAGCTTTTAATGGGATTCTGTCCCTCGACACATACATAAAAATTTGCTCTGTATATTATAAGTTCTGACTAGTGCAATCACATCACATTAAATCCATTCATTTTCATTGGGTCCAAGATAAACACAGTTTTCATGAATGATATTTAACCCAGCACACCAAAATACACTGGTGGATTCCCCTGAAGTAGAGATTTAGCATTGGATTGCCCACAATGTTGACATATCATGTGAGTTTCTGGCTGCAGGGCTGGATTTTTGCCTGATCTCATTAATCACAGAGATTTTCGGCTTGTTTTTAAAAAAACATTAAAACCTCTGGGCGATTTCAGCAGGTAATGGTCTATGTTGTCATCACTCTGGTGTAATATAACCTGCAGGTGTCAGAGCTCCTGCTTGAATTCATTTTCAGCCGAGAGGAGGTTTCCTCTGCACGTCTTGTCTCTGAAGGGATATTCAGCCAGACAACAAACACGAGGTTGAAAGTTCAGATGTCACACAAGTTTGTGGGGAAGCTGGAAACATCGTAGATAATCAGAGTTAAACATGTCAGCATTGTTTTTTTTTTGCTCTCCATCGCTACGATTTACTACCTGACTTCTAATGTAAAAAGTTTTACACAGACACTGAAAAACAGGAATCTATAAGCCTGCTCCTTTCCTAACCCCTCCTCTCATTTCTCCCTCCTTTGCCCAGAAAATCCTGACAATGATCCCCACAGAGGAGGAGAAGCAGAGGATCCAGGAGGCTCAGCTGGTCAACCCTGATATTCCCCTGGGCAGCGCTGAGCAGTTCCTCCTCACCCTCTCCTCCATCACAGAGCTGTCTGCTCGCCTGCAGCTGTGGGCATTCAAGATGGATTATGAGCTTATAGAAAAGGTCGGACTCATTCCTGCTCTCTCTAATCACATGCAGATACATCACACTTTGGAGCTGCGTTAGAAATCATACGTATTTCTAACTTAATAATACACGTGCTGTTGTAATTTTTTGGGGCATAGTTGCCTTCATACGAGTCTACCCTTATTCAGATTGAAGATAAAATGTATATAATTCCTGAACCATATCGCAGCCAGCCACCAGGTGGCGATCAAGATGATCTGGCTTTCCTTTAAGGGAGCTGTCATATGGTCCATCTTAAAGTTAAAGTATGGGACTATCTGTTGGCCTAGTGGCGTGGCTGTGACAGAGTAATGCTTCATTAGCTGTTCCCCATGTTCCCGTTTTATATTAAGCTAAGCTAACAGACTACAGACGGCTGACTGTAGCTTCATATTTCCCATACAGACATGACAGTGGCATTATCATCCAACTGTGCATATTTATCAGGAGAGAACAAGAGCAGTATTAATTGGCAGAAACGTGAACAGGAAACATCCTCATTGACCGTGTTTTCATATTGTTTTAGGAAGTGGCCGAGCCTCTACAGGACCTGAAGGAAGGGATGGACCAGTTAGAGAAAAACAAGACACTCCGCTACATCTTGACCACACTGCTGGCCATCGGCAATTTCCTCAATGGCACTAGTGTGAGTGATCCTCAAGACTTATATGGCTTTGACGTTCCTCTGTTCACTCACTTCCTCCATTTCCTCCCACACTCCTCCTCCTCCTCCTCCTCCTCCCAAGCCAAAATATGTATTTGGCAAGGATAACAGTGGAGTCTGTGTGTAGAAGAATGTGCTGTCGGACTGTCTGCAGCAGGCGCTGTCCTTCTACAGTATAAAATGCTTGTGGAGGATTCTGTGCCTGCCTCTTTCTGTCTGTGTTTGTCTGTCTGTCTGTCTGTCTGTCTGCCTATCTGTCTGTCTGTCTGTCTGCCTGCCTGTCTCTGTTTGCCTATCTGTCTGTCTGTCTGTCTGCCTGACTGACTGTCATCATGAGAGGGAAAAGGCGGAGGGAGTTGTGCAATTGTTTTTTTTCTGGAGTTGTTTGTCTGGCTGCTTGTGTGTGAACTTCCATCTGGGTCTCTTACTTTATTATTTCCTATTTTTTTGTGAGTCTCAATTTGTGATGGGCGTATCTGTGTTTACTGCAGCCCTGCGAGGGAACATCTGGGATATGAGAGCCAAACATGCGAAAGGGAAACATAAGTAATCAACATCAAAACAAGTAGTTCCTGCTCTTAATGGCTGCATTTATATTTTGCAGTAAGCCATTTGAAACTGGCACGAGAACAAGGGAGACCCTGTTCAGATTATGATCCTTCGTGATACGTTCCGGCCTTTTACATTTTTTTATTTTAGCTCTGCTGTGCTTATCTGAGCAGTCGGTTAGGACTGAAGTAGATTGTGGTTGTGATAATCCCAGTTTAATGAAACTACATATCTACTGGGCACACTCCATTGAGCCCTTTTTTCCCTTCGACTGCAACAAAAAGGAAATTCACTGCAATTTGTTCCTGGAGTAAAGGCCCTTGATTTTTTTTATCTCAGAAAGTTGTTTGTGTTTCATATTGTGAGCCTGTTTTGCTGTTTGTTCATGTTCCTTTAGGCTAAAGGTTTTGAGCTGAGCTACTTGGAGAAAGTGCCAGAGGTGAAGGACACGGTTCACAAGCAGTCTCTGCTGCACCACGCCTGCGCCATCGTGGTGGAGAAGTTTCCCGACAGCACTGACCTCTACTCAGAGATAGGAGCCATCACCCGCTTGACAAAGGTCAGCCTAGTTTATTACTCAGAATCACATTAAAGAGAATTGGCTTGGATTTTTATTTACAATATCAGTCGCAGTGATGTTAAACTAGACGGACACATGGACGGGGCTTACCTCCACCAAGGCTGATTGCCCACTTTATCACCATATTACATGTACATGGTCGAATCCACTGAATCCGATGTTGTTGCCAGGTGGACTCTGACCAGCTCCAAGACAACCTAACCCAGATGGAGCGAAGGTGCAAAGCATCATGGGATCACCTCAAGGTCATTGCCAAACACGAGATGAAACCAGCGTTGAAACAAAAAATGTCCGACTTCGTTAAAGACTGCGCAGAGAGAATTATCATCCTGAAGATTGTACATCGGAGAATCATCAACAGGTATATTCAGCTGTAAAGCCAAAGACTCCATGTGGAATTGAATTAAAACTTTAATGCATTTTGCTAAATGTTAATCCATTATCACTCATCATGGTTTCAGTGACATTTCAACTGCAAATTTAACTACATATTCTTTCAAGTTTAAACATTGTTTCCACCAGAGTGTCTCGTGACGACATGATGTGTTTGCAGGTTTCATGCCTTCCTGCTGTTCCTGGGCCATCCAATATATGCGGTACGTGAGGTCAGCATTCATCGCTTTAGCAAAATCCTGAGCGAGTTTGCCCTGGAGTATCGCACAACGAGAGAACGTGTGCTGCAGCAGAAACAGAAGAGGGCCAACCACCGAGAGAGGAACAAGACCAGGGGGAAAATGATAACAGATGTAAGTGGTCTTCAGTCACATGTGGACGTTCTCAATTTCCTGATCCTTGTCTCTGTTGGTTTACATTTTCTCAATTCCAAGAAACAATATGAACAATCCCTCAACACTGGTTATATTCTTAATCTGGTTAAAGCACCAAACGTGGCCGTTTGTGACACACACACGGCATGCATTTGTCATGACATCAGCACGGTTGCTCGACGCTGACATGTCTAGGTTACTGTAACAACAATCAAGTGAATTGTTTTTGGTGTATCCCATTCTGTAGCTGCAGCGGGCTAAGAAAGGCCAGAGCAAATACCTCCCTGCATGATTAAAATCCCTTAAACCCAGAGGAGTCGGCTGCTCAGAGCGGACTCCGCGGCGAGAGCGTTGGCAGGGGCCCCTCGGTCTTCAAAGGGACTCTAATTCAATCACTGTGTGAAAATTCAAACCTTTGGATGTCCCTGAAGGAGAAATAACAAGACCCACACCTTAACCGCGCTCTTTCAGAGGTGTTTAGTCCAATGTGCGTCTTTGTTTCTTAGCTTGTGCATATCTGCTGTTTTCTATCTCAAAGCATATTTGTTTGAAATAGTTTGACATTTTGTGAAAGACCCTGATTCTTATCCAGGGTGAGATGAGTAGATTGATACAACTCTGTTATCTGTTTAAAATTATACTGACCACAGTGGCTGCTCAGCATAGCTTAACCAAACTAAAAGCAGATGATCACAGGAAGCATTGTTATATCCAAAAGTACAAAAAAAGCAAACTTCCAGCTAGAATGACACAGCCAAGGGCTCAAAAGCATTGATAAAAAAATGTCTGGTTCAGATCTGCACCAAAATCTATTATTGTGCTGCAGCAGAATTTTTTGCTTCTTCTTTTTCTTTTTTTCAAATCTTTTAAATTATTTCTTGGCCCATGTCCCATCCTACCATTAAGTTTCATAGAAATGTTCTGTAGTTTTTGCATCATCCTGCGGAAAATCTGAGAGCACGTACCTCCACCAAGGCCCACTAGCCCCTGAATGAAATCACACTTCATTTCACTAGATCCCAATTTTCATTTGAATCCGTACCAAATTACACACACTGATACATATCAGTGCCCTCTATGTGCCTGTTTTATTTCATTAAGGTCAATTATATATTCTCTGAGAAATATAGGAAAATGTGAAAGTGAGAAAGGGACCTCCCTGCACATCATTCCATCAAATTTCAAAGCCATATGTCAGTAGTTTTTGTGTAAGCAAGCAAAATAACAAACAAACAAACAAATAGATGGGAACATAACCTCCTTGGTGAAGGAAATAAACACATTTTGCACAGATCAAACTAAATATTGATTAATGTGCTTTAGAGGTGGTGCTAAGCTTAATTAATTTCCATCATCAGGTCGGTATCAGTCTCCTTATCACAGCATAAAAACAAATGTCAAACTATTCCTCTAAATTTAGAACCAAACTATGAGCTTCTTTGTAATTTGAGAAAAAAACGCTGCGTCATCATGTAAGTGTCGTCAGTTTACATGTCTGAAAACCTCAGACAGCTTCCTGGGGGATTTTCAATTGACACCAGCACTGAACACTTCTTTGTTTACAACACACCTCACTGCATATTTGTTGTCTATCTCCTTCATCTCTGTAGAGTGAGGATGACGATGAGTGTGAGGTAGGGTGGACGGGGCTGGGGGATTGTGTGTGCAGACAAGTGCATGCTAACTTTGTGTGCTGATTAACGTTCAACAAGACCGAAACGTTGAACAATAACTTGTGGATTGGTAAAGAATAACAAAGGATGAGTCATTAGTGAGATTGACATGTGTATGTATGCACACGTGTGTTCCTGTGACCGCTCATGAATGAGGAAGCTCGATGGTGTTGACAGGGGGAGGAGAGGCGGCTGCATGATGTCAGCTGAAGTGAATCTCAGCAGGAGGAGCCTGGTGGAAAGTAATGGCGCCCGGGAGGACTCAGAGCTGAACTATTCAACCGTGCATGTTCGCAATGTTGCAAGAAACAGTCATGAAGCAATTCTGTGGCTCTTTGAAATGACTAACTGTGTTGGAAATTTGCTGTTTCACTTGTTGACCAGTATAACAAGTTTGATATATAAACCTTTAACTCAAATAACTACATGTTGCAGAGCATGGAGTGGAGATTTAATGTCTTTTATCACATATCGTAATCCCCGTCTTTCCTCTCCACCCCTTGCAGAGTGGTAAATTTGGCAGTTCCCCGTCAGATGCACCAGAGAGCCAGCCTCAGGGCATCCAGTGCGCCGAAGACGCAGCTGAACATGAGAACATGAAGGCCGTGCTGAAGAGCAGCCTGTCGGAAGGAGGGAGCGGGACGTCCACGGTGCCCGGCCTCCGCACACGCACCAGAGCAGCCGGCGTCAGAGGTCAGTCTCATAAGCAACTGTTACAACCCCCCACACAGCTTCTTTAGTCATTTCAATTGAGACTCCCTTTGTGGTCATGAACGGTCCTGGAGCAATCTTCATTCTCTGAATCTAATTCTACCTATAGCCTTCAAGCTAATCTTTCACTAGCCCTAGTTTTCTTTTTGACAGCTGCATGATATCGCCATGAAGATGTCACACTGTCAGACACTTTGGTCCAGACTAAATTATACCAACAATCATGTGGGCTTGCCCTGAAATACTGAGATTCATGATCCCCAGAGGATGACTCCTTAAAACTTTAGCAATGACCTAAAGCAGCAGCGGCTTTATAGTTTTTTTGAGTGAAAAGTCTTTGGTGACGCGAGTTAAAAGGTCATTACTCAAATTCATGTCACTCATTGATTATTTGGTGATCCTGAAACTTGTCATCTGGTACATTTTTTGTCTCTACCAGGGAGGTTATGTTTTCATCACAGTTTGTTTGTTAATGAACAGGATTACGTAAACACTATCCAATAAATTTCCGTGGACGAGTCTACATATTATACTCTGTCTACATATTCTTACACTCACAGTATATTATATTATCTATTGTATCGCCAAATACTTATATTGATACCCGTACTATATATCATATATTATATCATACTCTTTGTATATTCTTTGTATATATAAGTCTATATACACATATTTTATTTATACATGTGTACATGTTATTATTATTATATTTTACTATTATTATTATTATATATACTGTTGCTGCTATTATTACTATATACTGCTATTATATTGGTATAATTACTATCATATATAAATATATATTATATACTATATATACTGTACTATCTTTTTATATACTGTCTAACAAACACATTACCATCACATCATCAGTACTATTACCATCATCTGCCACTGCACCTTATCTACCTATTTTATCTTTTGTTTCTGTTTTTATTCTTTCTACCGCAATATTTTATATTTTATTCTATTATATTGTATTTTATTGTATTCAAATGTACCGGCTGCTATGATGACTTAATTTCCCCTCGGGGATGAATAAAGTAATCTATCTATCTATCTATCTATCTAGCATGTCCTGAGGAAGAAATAAATAATTTAGGAGCTGATTGGAGCTGCCAAGATTAGGTGTTAGCCTCAGCGAATTATCTGCGCTCTCAAAGTGTCCTTCTAGTTTGTAAATGGCTACACGCCGTCGTATATAAAACACCTCAGCTGTATATCATTACACCTGTTTAGTATTGTCATGTCACTGTGCTCTTATTTTCTAGGTCGTGTTGCCCCATGGTGCTCTGCCACTGACGACCCAGTCAACTGCACAGACGACACGGCTGATGAGATCATGGAGAGGATTGTCAGGTCAGCCACTCAGGGGCCCAGCCAGCGGACGCAACCTCGAGAGAGGAGACGATCTCGCGTCAACCGAAAATCACGTGAGTCACGTCAGCTGAACCATAGCACACGACAAACACAAAAAGCTCATGTTTATAACGTGTCTTCCGTGTGTACACTTGTTCTTCCTGACGACACAGTGAGACGGACACTGAAGAACGGTTTGACGACGGAGGAGGCCAGCGCTCTGGGCTTGTCCAGTGGTTCGGAGATGCAGGTATGAGATGGGCCTGGATCCCATTGGACATTAAGATGCCTGGAATCCCTTTTACCGCCCCCTCCAATGCACACCACCAACCTGGCAACCCTCTGCTCCCTGACTTGGCACTTATCCTCCCTTAGCTTTGATGAGTTGATCTCATTTTTTTTTTTTGCCTTTGGTTTACATAGGCTTGACGCAAGGGCTTCCTGAGGAGAGTGGATAGAAGGCTGAACCAAGATTTGATTCACAAGCCTGCAGGGTGGAGGGAGCAAAAACAGAGCGCAGCATTCAAACCACCGAGCTCTGCTGCTGCTGGATAAACATCGTCGATCTGCACTCACAAGGCGTAATCACCATCATCCTTCGAACGTGACATCGCTCACAAACACTCGCGCTTAAAGTGTACTTTTTTAAAGACAAGGTCATGAAAAAAGTTGGCAGGGCGTGAGGTTCGATCTCGGTGGCCTTGACTGAATCAGGAGGGCTGAGAGTGTGGTGCAGACTCTTCACCGACTCAGGTTTAGTGTCGGTCCCGCAGCTTTAGCATCGAAATGGATCGAAAGACGCTTTCATCTATTGAATGGATGGATTTGTGCAGAGCTATTCTGTTAGATACTACTGTGGTAGTTTTGTGTTTCTGTTCCATGTTGCTCAAGAAGGTGCTCAAATAAGAAATAAATTGCACTGGATGGGAAAGTGAAATCCTTTGACACTGATGAACCACTCTGACATCTGAATCCGAAAATACACTCAACTATTTTACCAGCAATCTAACAGTAGCACAGTTTTTAAATAATATGAATCAAAGTCGACAGGTTCAAGGCGGAAGTGTGTTAGTTCACCGGCTGAGAAGGAATTTACCAGAGAAACGATGCAAGTACTTTTTGAGGAGAAAGAGACGGTTGCTGTGGTGTAGCTGCTCATCTCAGACTAATGCTCGTCTCAAACATTTTCAGTTAGAAGTTCCATCACGTGACCTTCTCTCACTGACGGTTGGGGACAGGTCGAGTTTTGGGGCAGAGATTTGTGAGCAACCTTCATAAGTTATGTCGTTTTATTTTCTAGAAACTATGAGCTGCACATTTCAGAGTGCCTTTAAAAGACCGTTATTTATTAAGATGTTTTCAGGGAAATAAAAAAAAATAAAAAAATTAAAGGAGATGTTACTACAAATGTGCAGTCTGTGAGGGGTGAGACCATCATGTTGCAATCATCCATGAGCTGTGATTTATTTTTAAACCAGTGTTTTTTAAACTTGTCCTGACAAGAATTTCTGTTTTTTCTTTTCACGTTATCTCTTGGATCAAATAGTTGTGTTATGAAGATAGCTTTAACGTATTTATGACAACTTAGGGTTGGTTATGCACATGTAGCTGTATCCTGTGGCCTTACTGTAGTATATTGGCGTGTGTTGTTCCACTCTAGTCGAGCTCTAGGTACAAATGTTACAGTAAAAACAATAAAAAATAGATCAGGCCAAATTAACGTGTAGTTCACTGGAGATCTCTGTTTGTCATGTGGAGTATTCTTTCATTATTTAACTATGAATGTGAACATCAGGGGTAACATGATAATCAGTAACAAGGGCGCACAGTAAAATCGAATTTATCTACGTTCAAACGTGTATAGAAGTGAATAAGGAGCCTGCAGTTCAAACTTTTCAATGTGTGTTTGAACTAGCGATGTACTTTTAATCTAGAATGGCCTTGGTTACACTATAACACGCTTCCTTAAACTCAATATCATGGCTTGTAATTTGCAAAGTTAACTCATCCACTCGCAAATTTTTGTGGTGGAAACACAGCCATTAAGAGAAAACTACCGCAACACAATGCTAAAGCTACGAGGAAGAAAACACACACCAGCAGTACGTTGTTTTTGTTTCATTTAGATTTTACTGAAAACTATTCAGCACCTTAGACTCAATGTGTAGCATGCAACGTAGACCTGAAGTTACGAGGGAAGTGGGCTCATTGTGTTTCCCCAGATTGTACTGACTATTGTCAAAAACGAGACACAATAGATGTGTAAAGTAATAAAGGGCAATGCTGTAAAAGTATGTACATGTCATGGCGATGTGTTTGTGTTCTTGTTTGTTTGTTTGTTTCCTGCTCCATGTGTAGAATAGTGTATTATAGACTAAAAGCAGTATTATTCTAAATATAATTTAAGGTGGTTTAAAAAGGTGTCACTTCTGCTTGATACAAAGGGAGGTTCACTGTGGTCGTCGGAGCTGTAGGGTTTGTGTGCGTGTTGATGAGAACGTTGTACTTTACGGACTGGTTTTTAATTTACCAGCTACTCCCTTAGAAGCCTTTTGATGACGTTGCATCCTTCGTTTTTATTCTTTTCATTTAACGTTCGCTTACCACGCACACACAAACACACGTCGCTGCCTGTGCCATAACATCACTATGGAACACGAGCACTACACAAACAAGGCTTCCGTTGCATCTTTGTGCCCACAGCAAAAACTATGTAACAACTACAATAAAAAGGCTCATTAAAACGCAGTTTGCCTGTTTCTTTTAATTGTCTTTCATTATGTTTTCACTACTTTGTTGTTTCTTTGTATTACATAAAAACAACGGAAAGGATTTCCATGAAACTAAGTGGAAGGAAGTGGTGTGGGTTAGGGAAGAACCCATTAAATGTTGGTGTGGATCAGGATCAGGGGGTAGATCTAGGATTTTTTTTATCTAACTTAAAATCCCTCCTCATGTCCGTATAGCCATCAATAAATAAAACTGAACTTAATTAAATGATAAACTGGCATACCTACCTGTCAGTGCTCTCGCTGGCGTAGGGCCCTGAAGCATAGACGATACCCAGAAGTTAGTGAGCTAGTCACACAAATCTCAGCTTCTAGCAGTTGTCAGTCCACGATCATGTGTTGTAGGGACGTACCGGGAGAGGGTAGGACGCACCAGTTGCATATTTTCAAAGTGTTGCATAATCTTGCGATGGCTTTTTCCAGGATAAGCATCCATAGATTCAACATTGTGAGAGGGTGTATTTGAACATTTTAACCACTTTCCCAGAGTATACTTCATGGATCTTGATTTTGGGGGGGGGGGGAATCTGGTACGTTTAAAAAGGGACAGACAAATCTATGTTTATGTGAAATTTGATGCCGATCGATTAGATTTAAAGGAACTGTTTTACCTTCGCGTAGTTGTGCGCTCTACTGAGTGTCCTTGAAGTTTGTGTTGTTTTCTTAAGTGTCACAGAAGAAAAACACAATCCCCAAAAAAACTTAAGCCTCTTTATTTTTAGTCCACACAACCCATGCTTCAAGTCACTTTATGATCAAGATCATACAGAGGTCAATGACAAGCTTACCAATACAGCTCATCGGGTGTTTGCACATGGCCAGCACACAGACCTAATTTTGGTCTTGTTTAAATTTCCTATTTCCACAGGTGTTATGGATCTAAATGTGATTATGGTTTGCTTTTAATAAATTGCAGAGACATTACAACGAACAAGACAGCTACCTTTAAAAAAGGGGAGGGCGGGGGTGTAGGAAATACAACTTAGCGTCCAAAAAGGGGGGGGGGGAATTTAGCTGAAACAGTCTCAGCAAATCCAGTGCAACCCAAGACACGTTCTGCTTTATACTAGCTGAAAACTAAAAACAAGGGAACATAATAAGAATTATATAATTTGTATCTCCTGATCATAATTCAAATTTATCAATGTACATTTTCCCTGAACAATTACTTTTGCACAGTACCTTAGAATTGTATAGATAAATTACAAAATGGAGTATTCCCTTTCCACCAGACATGATTTACTTTGTAAAACCCCTGAATGACAGGCAGAAAGCTCTTTTACATTTTATATTGCTACATTTTCAACAAAGATTAACAAAAAAAAAAGGATTTTCAGTTTTGCATATTTTTCTTAGGTCTGTGGTTCGATGTGCATCTGCACCAACGTCAAATTATCTCTGAAATAGCACCAAAAGACAAACGCCTGACCATTTTAATAGGCCAGGGGTTTATTAAAAGTATGTTTTAGAAATAGTACATAGCAAGTGTGCAGTGCAGTCTAATCGTCAACCACAAAGTGATTAGATTTATAAAATGGCAAAGAAGTAAACAACACTACCTGTATATTACTAGACACAGAGCTGATCCTCAATCAACATGTACAAGTCCGACCTGACAGTCTGAATCACCGACTTGTCGTCTATCCCAGGGTCACTGTTGGAATTTTATATTCTGCGATGGATTCAAGAGAACTCAGATCTGCTTTAGATCTGGTTGGAAATTATATAAAGACGACCACATCCTTGATGCATACTCACAATTCAGGTTACCTTCCTTTTTTTTTTTTTTTTAAAACAGAGTTTAGGTATCAGTTCATCTTGAGAAACAACTGAAGCTTAATGTTTAAGGTGTCTAAAAAGTTTATATAAAAATGTGTACCCAAATTATAGTTATTCCTGTGAGGGAAATATGTAAATGTTTACATTGTTTTTTAAAAATACTTTTTTAAAACCATAGTTACTCATGAAGTTATTTCAACATACAGCACCAGCATGGTGATCATGCCATGCCTTGGGTTTGGTCTAAAGAGCAAATCTGTGCTGCACTAAGAAAAGTGTAACCCAGAGAGAAGTGAGACAAATTGACAAATCTTCAATGAACTTAAAGTGCCACTCCAGTCCCACTCCAGCTTACTAGACTTCAGCTATCTCAACCTAACCACAGTACGCATTTCCTAACTAAGACAACTGATGGGGGGCTTCAAGCATTTCCATGAGGAAAGTGTCAATAGGTGTGTCACCGATCAGCTTGAAGAAGAAGAGATGCTCCAAGCACTTCAAGCCAATGGATCGTAGTGCTGGCAGTCGAAGAAGGAGCTTGGCAAACCTACAGGGAGGAAGAGCAGGTTGTTCATTTTGACGAGTTAAACAATACACCGGTGATGTTCAGCAAATAAATCAAACTCTGCTAAGTTGGTCAAAGCTGAAGTCATTTACCTTCCCTGCTGCTCGGGGTATTTCTGTTTGCAATAGGATTCCAATGATGCATAGACCTTTTCTCTCAGGAGCTCCACCTCACTGGTGTTGGAAAGCCCTTTAGCATCTGCAGGAAAATGCACAACATTTTTTATTAGGAGCTAGACACAAAAAATCTCTTACTGAAATATCGGCAGTGTTTTGCACAGTTAGGCACCTGGATTGAAGAGGACAATCGCTCGGAGGCAGCCCAACTCTGTTTTGTCCATTTGCATATCTCTCATTTTGTTGACAAGCTCAGTAAGAACCCTACACAAAGACAAACGGAAAAATTGAAATGATTGCAATGTAAAATTCAAAGGGAAGATGACAAAACATTGTTACAAATATTAAAATAATAAATTAAGTTACCTGTCAAATATGGCGCCGACCTCTGCACTCTGCACACTCTCCCTGTGTCAAATGAAAGCTTATGAAGATACTGAACATACACACAATGTTACACAAAGGCATTAAAATAAGCTGCAATTTAATAGCTGAAAGGTTTTTGTCTCTATTTGAGTACCTGTCGAAAATAGCTCCAACTCCTGCACTATGTGCACTGTCTCGCTGCAGCTCAGAGGCAAGGAGGACTCCATCTTTCATAGCGATGGAGCGATGGGAGAACGAGGCGATAAGGAGCTCATTCCACCCTGACATATGAAATACAAAAACAACACAGGTTAGTAGTGACAGAGAAAACACACTAAATAGCTGTTAAAACGTAAAACTATCAGCTGTGGTAAACACTTCACTGCGTGAAACCAGTTCTGTAAAAAAGACTGGTGGGATTTCAGTGTGCCTGTGTCCATGTCACATGAGGCTGCACCTGGACTGATGCAAGACCTGTAACCTGCCGACCAGTTCTCTTTGAGATCCACTTCCATTATTTTTGTGACTTAGTTTGTCAGTTCAACACACTCAAGTTAAACGTGTTCCCTTTAGACAAAAGACACTTGTGACACCAACACAGTAGGTGGCGGAGTCAATAACAGTCTGGTGTCATCTCAGCGAGTAGCCTCACACTCTTCTATATAAATCCAACCACCACTGCATTCGTTTTTGTATACAATTGTAGGACAAACACATCCTCAACTTCCTAAAAATATTTTTTGTGCTTTAATTTATTATATTCTTATCTTTAATTGAGACCACTTTTCGTAAATTTAGGTGCACATGACCAAATTAAGGGGTTTTACGGTTTGTAATCAACTATTAAGTTTAGTCTCTCTATGCAAATATTTCCATGTGTTATAGCTTTTACATTTAAATTGTTTGTTAAGTCAAGCAGTGAAATACAATATTGTTATTATTCTTTTCTGTCATTGTTTAAATTCAGGTTTACCCTGAAACAAGAAAAAACTATTCCAGCAAATGTTCTTGGCCTAAATACTGCAACATTCATAATGGGCCAGTTCGAAACTTGTGAAGATACAAGATCGATCTGATCCGTGTTGATTTTGAAGAAACAGTTTCAGGTGGATCATTCATGACTTCCAGTGCTGGATCGTACCTGCACGCAAAAGGATGACCTGGTCATCAAGGGGCAGTTCGGAGAAATGAGGGATTCTCTTTGCCCACTCCACCAAGGCAAACAGCTGTTTGTCGGCAGTTTGACAGATGTTGGTGACTGCATCATGGGGCTGAAACCAAACAATACATCAAGATAAGAATAGTTATATATCTGTGACAACAACCTGATGGCAGATTTTTCTCAAGAAGAAATCTTGAGCTAAAACTAATAGTGCTGCCAGGAAAAGCTGTTGACTGACACTTATCATTTATAAACAACCACAGATTGCTTTGTTCCAACCACTCACAGAGTTGCCTGCAGAGCCTCCATCTGAGTGAAGCTCGGTCTTCTGCTCCACTGCCGTCTCTGCCTCCAAGATCTTCTCCACGGGCATCTCCTCATTCACTCCAACGCTGAATTCCAGCTCTCCTTCGCGCTCTCGATTCCTCTGGCGCTCCTCCTGGACCGCTGCAGACAAAGCATAAGGAAACCATGATGATGAGAAAAAAGAAATGAGATGATGGTAACAAGAAAGAATGACAAGACTGCTGCATTGAGAAAGTCCACTGTCCAATTCATTGCACTCTCTCTCTGTCCTTCCCACTCCCCATTGGCCGCGTCAGTGTTTTTAGTTTCTACCATCCTGGCAGACGGACAGATCTCATCATAGTTTCAGCTGTAGCTTAGCATGTTCCCATGAGGGGCATGCTGTTCTCAGCAGTTAGCCAGTCTCTCTGTGTAGCCTGTCATTCAAGATCTGTTGCACATGACACCAAACTGCATGTGCTCACTCCCCTGCCCCCCTTTTCTGCTTCAATACCAATCCACTCCATGAGACTTTTACGCTACACACATTCAGCAAAGAACTACAGCTGGCTAACTGTTCACTTTATAAACTATCACACTAACACACATTTGAGTAAATTTTCACTCAGAAATCCCCCAGTTAACAATTTTGCATGTCTAACACAATGGGCTATTTCTCTGAGCAACATTTAAAAACAATATCTTTAGCATTTTAGTGCCATACTCATCCATCCCTCATCTTTTCCATCTTCTTTTATCCATTTTACATGTTTGACCACTATTGAAAGATGGAGAAAGGGTAGAGTAGGAGAGAGTGAAGGGGAGAGATGGAGAGTGGGTTAGTTGTATAAACCATCCCCAATAGGCCCTACTCCACCCTTTAGAGAATCTAATCAAGCATCCACCCTCACATAGGTGAGTTCTCCATAGGTGAGGGTGGATGCTTACGGATGGTACTCAACTCTTGTTTGTACAAATCTCTGATATATATATATACGTTCCCTTTTTGCAGCAGCATGACAACCCACACCAAACCAAGCAGGCTCTCAGTATTAATATAAACCTCTGATACAACCTTCTTGCATACCTTCCCTCTTCATGCCCATGGCCAGGCACTTCTGGTAGCGGCAGTACTGGCAGCGATTGCGCTGGCGTTTGTCGACCAGGCACTCTTTGTTATCCCTGCAGGTGTAGCTCAGGTCTTTACGCACAGTTCGTTTGAAGAAACCTTTGCAACCCTCACAGCTGTACACGCCATAGTGCTTGCCTGTAGATTGTGAACATTTCAAAAAATAAAATAAGTTTGAGGCCAATAGGAGGACCAAAGACAACCTATCAATAGTGAAGGCAACAGTCTGAGACTTTTTAATTTTCATTAGGTACAGTTACAGATTTATTTTGTTAAAATGTTGAGGAAACACCAGTAAAGAAATCAAATAGTAAGGAATTATCCACCCTATAGTTGCCACAGGATTAAACAGTGTCCAGCTGATGTTTCACTTTTGCTAATCCTGCTCTTAGTGCACTCACTCACCAGAAGAGCGGTCTCCACAGATGACGCACAGGCGTTTCTGAGACAACATTATTCCAGGGCTGTGGGCTGGCATAGGCCTCAAGCCAAATGGAGGCTTGATATCCTCTGAGCTGCTGATCGAGTGCATCCCTGATATGGACGCTGAGGAAGAGATCTGGACACACAGTGCAACCAAATTTAACTTTTGTATGCAGTGATAACAAAGATTTTTATTTTATCTGATATTTAAAATCACCTTTAACTAGGATAAATAATGATGCGATGAAAATGAAATAAACCATAGCACACCTGGAAAAATGTAAAAGCCTGGCTAATGCATGGCGAGTAATCCGCCCTTTACTTCACGGCCGTGGCCCCAATGACTGTGCATTTTTTTATTTCAGCATTGCACACCAATAAAGGCCGGTTTATTTTTCCACAGCAGACTGCCTTGGTTTATTTTATTTCTGAATCAAAATGTAACACCCTTGCACCAAAGAGCACCTTGTGGAATGTTTCCCTAAACAGACATGCTGCTCTCTTTTTTGGGGCCTTTCTCGGATAAATAATGTTTCTACATCAGTGTGTCCAGTGTGCACAAAATTCATGCAAAGTGATATCTACCACATTGTGCACATTGTCTAGAAAAATGCATCCCGGTATACCCCAAACTAGCATCTGCCTCCTGGAAACAACACCAACGCCGTAAACAGCTAACACTGAGTGGAGTGTGACATCAGTTCTCAGACTCTCATGTCTCCCAATTACCTGACTGTTGCTGATGGGTCCAAATCCCAGAGAGGGGGAGACCACGGGGGAGTTAAGTGAGGGACTAATGACTGAGAAAGGAGAACCCAGGATGTTGGTGGGGCTGTTGGAGGCTGAGCTGTTGGGCTGCTGTGAGGACATGGCTAGTGAGCAACCCAGTGGAGAGGAGGTTGTCCCGTCTGAAGGATATCAGTCTGGGGGGGACAAAACAACAAGACCATTAGGATTTTTTTTTTGATCGACCATATGCATAACATCGGTGGACATTTTAAGATGTGTCTCCCCCCCCCCCCCCATTGTTTTTCTATCATTTTAGTGAGTAATCGTGAGTTGCAGACTGACATTTAACACACAATGGCGACGCTTATCAATTTTTAAATACAACAGACACGCAGAAATGGTGGTTTGAAGGACTCATGTGATGGAACCGCACCAGTTACACGCTGTACTGGATCACACAATCCGCATTGTTTCAACAATATCACCCGCAGCTCGGTCAAACACACTGGTGGTTGATAACGCTGCAAGGAGCGTTGATAAAACTGAATAAACCAGGACATGCATTCAACATTTGCTTCAGTCTGCGTTTGATTAAGTTAGCTGGCTCCCGTTAGCATCGCATTGACGTTACACGTTTGCTAAATGTTGCTAGCGATACGCAGTTGCGCTGACATTAACGTCACACTTAGCAGATTAAACATTACAAAACGCAGAGCACAAACCAAACATGCGCTGACAACGAGGTTTTGCACGCGCTTACATGTGTATTAACCAGTCAACATAAACAACACCCGTATGTTTCTTTAATAGTTAGCTAGTTGGCTAGCTGCGAACGCGTAGATGTACGAAAGACCTCGGCTAGGTGACGTTAGCTAACGCTAGTAGCCATACGTTTGACCGCTGATGCGTATTTAACGTTTTATAAAACTAAGAGAAACACATACCCGGTTCGTCATCAAAAAACAACTATGGAGATTGATAACACGGCAGCGGCCGGACGACTTCAATAAAATCGCCCAACTGGCGCAGTGATCTCCTACGGTCGCCGCGATTAGCCTGTTAGCTGCGATTACGGCTAACTTAGCTAGCATCGGGCTAATGCGAGGCTCAAGGTGATCGTCTGGAGAGGCAGTGGCTAACAAAAACAACCGGCGGGGCGGTCGGAGGCTCGCGATCACTCACCAGACACTCCTCCGACGCATTGTTGGGAACCACTCGACGGCGCTGGTCGTGTTCGGGGGAGAACCGGGACGAGAGGCCGACACTCACATCCAGTTTCCTTCAACTTGACGCTGCCGCTGCTGTTGTTGTTTACAGGCCATGGCGGCTCGGTGCCAGCATCCCCTGAGCCGAAGCGTCTCATGGGACCACCCAGAACAGCGGTCATATGATCCTGCTGCACCACATGCTGCTTTTAATCACGCTGACTTCATTTGCCTCTCATAGATTGTAATAATACAAACAAATATTAATATAATTCTGATAAGACCGCTTTTGACTCGTGGTATTCTGAGATTTGAGCTACTGAAAAGTCATCACAGCTGGAGACCCCTGATGCATCGAAGTGTGTTTAATGGGAAATGAGCTGCACAGCACATCTGTATTTATACTGACGGACCAAACGTTTCTTTGTGTAAACTCATATGCTGTATTTGTAATGATCATAATTCAGGGTTGTTCAAGTATTCAGTTTTGTAAATAGTCGCTCTTTACAAATATATCCTTGTGTTATAGTTTTCCAACCATTGTGATTGATTTTAAAGTCAAACAGTGGAGTACAATATTGTTTTTATTCATTATTTAAATGCAGGTTTAGCCTGAAACAAGAAAAAAATATTTCAGCAAATGTTCTTGACCTTGTTATTTAAGTCGTCCACTTTAAAATACTGCAACATTCATAAACTGCCAGTTTGAAACTTGTAAAGACGCAAGATACTGTAGATCTGATCTCTCTGTTATCTGTGTTGATTCTGAAGATACAGTTCCACGTGGATCATTCATGACTACAGGTGCTTGATCAGAAGGATGACCTGGTCACCAAGGGGCAGTCCGGAGAAATGAGGGATTCTCTTTGCCCACTCCACGAGGGCAATGCTTTGATATTGCCTCTCATGGTTTTAGCCAAATATTATTGTATTGCCAAAATGTATTAAAAATGATTATGATAAAGACATGTGTGGTTTGCAGTGGTGGGAAGTAGCGAAGTAGAAATACTTGTTACTGTACTTAAGTAGATTTTTCACATCTGTGCTGTACTTGAGTACTGAGACCCTAAAAGTCCGGATGTTGGTCGGGCTGCCTTGGTCGACCGGGGTCAAACAGGCTGTTCTGGTAACGATCCCTCCGCAGGTTCACCTTCAGAAGCTTTGTTAAGAGTTTTACTTCCTCTAGATCAGCCATTACCAAACTTAAGAATGCCGCGGGCCAATTTGAAAACTGAAAAATGTGTGCGGCCCACCCACACCTTTAATCACAACTATATGATCCACACACAGGACTAGAATCATACATATAATTTTATAGAAAAAATAATTGTATATGAACGCAGGCATATGCAGTGCAAATCCAATAACATCCCCATTTAAGCATAACAATTTGCAAAGCAACCAATGTAAAAAAAAAAAGAAGTGCCAATAGGGGTGTTGTTGTTATTGTTATAAATATATTCTTACTGTTTGTATAACAGAGCACTAAAAGGATATCCGGGAGAAGACAAACACAGTTGAGGCGTAACCAAATATAATTAAAGCGTTTAAGCTGGGCCTGAGACAGGTACTCACTTGACTCCTTTCTGCGAGTCCTCTTTTTAGTTTTGAAGGATTCAGTTGGACTTTCTGATTTCAGAAATTTGGCCTGCAGCAAAACGAGACTGTGTCCAGTGGTTTTTCTTCTTCTGTGTACTAGCACCGTGCAGGCTGTTAACAAAAGAGAAACTATATTATTTTGTGTGCCCTAGGGTTAGGGTACTTTTGATACTTAAGTTAATTTCAACACCAGCTCCTTTTGATACTTTAAGACTTTTACTCAAGTCAATTTCTGACGGGTGACATTTACTTTTACCGGAGTCACTTTCAGGTAACATATCTGTACTTTTACTCAAGTATAGATTTCAAGTACTTTATACACCACTTTGTGACTCATGATATTCCTGATGATACAGCTAGATGCCACGGATGCATTCAAGTGTGCTTAATGGGAAATGACTGGCAAAACGCATCTGTATTAACTCTGACAGACTAAAAGTGTCCTGCCTCGATAAACTTTTATTGTTTGGAAAAGATAAACTAAAATGTAAAACTGAATCAAATCAGAGGTGCTGTGTAAGCTGATCCAATTCAAAGCTGTCACACCTGCAAAACTTTCTGTGATGCTTTTGTCTGTGACAGGATGGGCACAATGTATTTGGTAATATGTTCCACTATCTATTTCAACACAATGGTTTTATTTTTCTTTGAACTTCCTCTTCCTCGAGGGTGATTATGCCTGTTTACAGAAGTGACAGAATGACCTTTAAACAGCTGTTATGTCTCTTTTTCTATTCTCATGGTTAGATCGCTTCAGTAATAATTTAGGCATCAACATTTTAAAAGAAGCGGTTTCTAATCTCTGTGTCTGTGTAAATTCACACAAGAGTAGCTCTGGCAAAAACATGACATTTTCCAAAATACAGGTCCAACAGTATCAGTGGATCACGCTATTCTTTATTTTAAATTTTTAGATGTGAATGTTTTTTTTTCAAATATGATAAGATAAAATAAAACTTTAATGATCCCAAATTGGGGAAATTCCCTTGTTACAGCAGCAGACAAGTCAGGATGAGGTAGACAAGAGAGTAAAATATAAAATAATTCAACTGAATAATAAAAACAAAAATGATGATGACATGAGTGGTTTGTTGATTTAGGCACAGCTTTTAATCATATTTTTTTATTTCATCTATACAACCCTGTGTCATGTACATAGTGAAAAACCTGAAAAACTGCATTGGCTGTAGTTTTCTTCCGGGGACGTGTCTCCTAACAGGCCAAGTGGCATTCTTCCTGTTTGGAGCAGCACACTGTTGACAGCGTGCAGCTCAAAACAGCCTGACACACAGCCCTCAGCAGAGCTGCCGGTAGCTTGTGTCAGGACCAGCACCTGGTCGTAAAATTATTTTACATTAACATGTATGCTTCTTTAAGTATTTTCTTTTCAACATTTTTGTTTGTTATGATCATGACTGAAAACAGATCCATCCTGGCGAAAAGGAGTCCAATTTTTTATCTGCTCTTACTCACAGGTTTGTATTTTCCCTAATTTTTTCTGCTGCTATTCAAACTGCTGTGAGGACATTTCCTGCTGTATGATGTAAATGTAAAATGTATAAAATAAGTAAAGACATTGATGTTTTTAAATAGGGATAAAGGTTTATTTTTTTAAGAATGTACAGTAATGTCAGATAAAGGTTAGAAATGATCAATGGCTAAAATACAATTTTTGTGGCTGTTGTTGCTGGTATTCAAACTGATGTGTTAATTTCCCCTGCTCTACAATATAAATAAAAAAATGCATAAATTAAGTATAGACACTGGTTAGATACAATCATAATTTAGTGGTTGCTGTTGCTGAGGTTCAAACTGCTGTGACTCCACACACTGTCTCTAATTCTACAGGATTCAGCTCCTTTACTGTGGGATCCTCAGACTTTCACTTTATTAATGATGGAAAGACCTACAAGGAAGCAAAGAGTTACTGCAGAGCGACATACAACGATTTAGCCACAGTTCACAACTTGGCCGATATGAAGAGTTTGACCACTTTAGTTTCAACAGCTGCTGTCAGAGCCTGGATAGGACTGGAGGCCAGAGCTGTGAGAACGTGGCACTGGTCCTGGCCTGATCATGAAGTGGATTTTTTAAACTGGAGGGCAGGAGAACCACTAAAAAACAATGAGGATGCATGTGCGGCATTGGATCAAGCTGGCAAGTGGTTTGAAAGTGACTGTAGAACGAGGAAAAGTTTTTTGTGTCGTGGTAAGTGAAACTGTTTGCTTTTTTTCACATTAAAAAAATTCCTGGTTAAAAGCAAAACTGCATTGTATTGTATGTGATACAAAATGTCCATCCTTGGCACTTGCAGGTAGCAATGAATCTAGTCCTCCCATATTTATTGCCACCACCAAGTCATGGAGGAATGCTCAGACTCACTGCAGGAGCCTGTCAAGTGATCTGGTGAACATACTCTCAGAGAAACAGAATGAGGAGGCACATAATGTGGCCACGTCACAAATTGTGTGGATCGGCCTCTTCAAAGATCCCTGGGGGTGGTCGGACGGAAGCAACTCATCGTTCCGTTACTGGAAACCAACTCAGCCTAACTACCTAAGACAGCAGGACTGTACTGCTGCCATATTCAAAGATGAAGGGCTGTGGAATGACTTGAGGTGCAGGAGAACATTGAAGTTTATCTGTCAGGGGTGTAAGTTGTTGTTCTTTATTCCGAGAATACTGTAGAAAAGTGTCTTACACAATATACAACAGAGCTACATCTGTCCTCCTCTCAGTGTCTATTCACTCGTTACTGATTTTTACAGCAAGGAAATTAAGTCCAACAACCACCAGTCCGACAACGACACAGAAGACGACGACAACGAGTCAACTGCCAACACATGCGACGACTCTTCCCAACACCTCTCCTCAAGAGGTCATGACAACATTTACTTCCACTGCTCCTACCATTCAACCGAATACGACCAATCTTACCACAGAAGGAGAAACAACTGCCACTGACACGAAAACTGCGAATACCACAGATGTCGTACACAGCACCTCAAGCCCTGAGGTCAACAGCACAACTCGTGAGCAAGTGACCACCACTACCCAGAGCACAACACAGCTTTCAACCACAACTTCCACAGGAAACAATCAGTCTGTTCCTCCAGGTTTGTTGACAGTCATGTGCCATTAGATCATTTTGCATGTTTAGCAAAATTTGCATCCGATGTACTTCCTGCAACACAGATTTAAGGGTTGTTTCTCTTTGTGCTGTCTTCCTAAAGGAAATCTGATACTGATCCAGCAGAACATGACATGGATTGATGCGATGACGTACTGCAGGGAGCACCACAATGACCTCGTCCACGTTACCACCAGAGAAATTCAAGAGGAGGTGGCTGAAAAGGCGAAGAACGCCAACTCACCCCACGTCTGGCTCGGCCTACGCTTCACCTGCAAGTTGAACTTTTGGTTCTGGACCAGGTCGACGTCTGCCTGCTACCAGAACTGGGCCCCAGGACAAGGCCCTGAAAGGACATACGACTGTGGTGTTACAGGCGCCGCTGAGGCCACTGGGAGGCAGCAGTGGGTCGGCTTGCCTGAGACAGACCGACTGAACTTCATCTGCTCTACATGTGCTAGCTGAGTGTGCAGGGCCTGTGACACTGCAGATGAAGTAGAACGTGCAGTTGGACTCATTCTGTGTGAAGGATTAACACCTTTGTGCTGGTTATATTCATATTGTTTTTCATGGTTGATCTTACATTCATGATTTTGGCTATTGAAACGCTAAGCTTGTGAACTGTGACGGACTTCAGCAGCGGTATCATGGCTGTTTTAATGTTCACGTGTGACGTCATACTTTTACCTTTGTTAAAACACAGCTGCCTTCTCTATTGTTGAGCCTGAATTCCATTATATATGGAAAAACTGGTGCAGCGTGGAGGCGTGCACATTCACAGTCATGGGCAGCAAGAGTAATGCGAGAACACTGATCTGCTCTATGCCTTTCACTCGGGGGTTACTATTTGCATGTTGACCCCTTGGGTTGGGCCCCAAGATTGTCTTTTTTAGACCACCGGAGTACGGCCCTGTTTCTGACTGCCGGCTGCCCTCAGTGACCTGACCTTCGCCGGCAGCCACACGGAATACAGAGCTCACAGACCCTCACCTTCCTCACTGCACACACAAGGTACCTGGAGCATCTATAACCACAGGACCAAGCATTGCTGCATTTTCAGCAGCGAAAACTGCAATTATTAATTCTCAAACTGTACAACATGAATACAACCGTGAACAGACTCTTTTCACTCTCGTCGGACTGACTCAATCGTGGCTGTGAAATTTAACGTAAATTTTTTTAGCTTGCGCATCATAGTACAAGCTTCCTTACTTTTTTGAAATAATATCTCCACATACATGTTCGAATGAGCTTTAGTGCAGGTTAACATCAACGCTCCTTCTGGTCAAAAAAGAAGAAACTGTGTCAAATGAGTCACAACACAGGAAATATTCACTGTGATGGCTGTCACTTGAAACTATTGGAAAATAAATGATATTTGGTCTGTGCTGACTTCTTAAATGACCAACTGACAATAAAATGATATTTAAATCATAAAATATATCTGCTGTGTTTTCTGGTTTGGAAAGAAGTGAAGGTAATGTTTTTAACACTTTTGATATTATCCAGAGGTGAGGATATCAACAATTAAAACATTTTTATCAGTATATGACTATGTTTGCATTATTGAATGGAATAATCCTATAAAACCGCTGAATACTGGTGTGTATATAGTAATCGGTGCTGAATTCTGATTACGGCTTTTGCATCCTCAATGAGGGGCCTTGTCACTTCTCAATTACCACGGACCATTACACATGAGTGTGTCATAGCTTAGTTTCTCTCTGAATGGCCATTGGTCAGCGAGCCTCCCATCAGTTCAATGTTAATGTCCCATTGGGTCCAGTCGGTCGGTTGGTGTGCCGCCTCCCCCTCACCACCTTTTCTCACCCTCATCTCCTCTTGTGTGCTGTCCAGCTGGCTCTGACCTTTGACCCTTTCACCCTCACTCCTGACCCCTGGAAACATTCCCACGCCACACCCTTTTGTGTACATCTCCCCATGGTAACCCCGTGGTCACTCCATCTGCATTTGTAGAGATTATGGTCATAAACATAATTCACCTTCCCTAAGATCAGTGTAATGCAACCTAATTTGGGACTTATCCCAATTCAAGCGTGAGGCGCAACAAAACTGAAACCTATATTAGAATTGAAGGTGGGAGAACATTCTTAAAAAATTAAGAATACAAATTTAGAATATACTGTGTAACATGTTTTTTTCAGATAAGATATAAAAAAAAACTAAAGGTTAAATGCGGGAACTGAATGAAGCAATTCTAGGTTAAAAACACTTGACTGGATTTATCCATGAGTATAATCAGAAAACACCATTTCTGGATTTTTATTTAGTTCAGTTCACTTTTAAAGTTGAAACTTTTTGATTTATATAAGAGCGCAAATATTAGTGTTTAACTTTACATTTCTCTACCTGCCATGCACACTCCTGTCTTTCCCCTCTCCCCCTTTTTCTTTTGAGTCTTCACCCCTACGTAAATCCCTCCCTCTCTTTTCCTTCTGTCACTTTCACAGTTAATTGTAGAAAAAGAGATTTTCTCCATTGTGGCCGGGTCTCTTAGGTTACCCCACTCCTGCATGAAATGAGATGGATAGAGGGGAAGAGACAGAGAGGGGGGACAGGGACAGGCACACGGAACAGGCAGCGGTCGAGGACGGACGCAGAGGAGCGTGGACTTAACGATATTTGAACAACGCTAGAATGATAGAATAATACTTTAATATTTTATATGCAAAAGGACACATGATTAATAGATGCTTCTCTGGGACTATTATCATTTTGTTATTGATGATCCATAATGTGAGTATCAAAACTGTTAATTTTTTAACATATTAGAACAAGTTAATTTACTAATACAACATTTTATGTATATACAATAGAGGGGATTGGTAGATGAAGAATATGTGTATTTAAAAACAACATTTCCTCTTAAACTGTTTTAAAGAAACAGCTCCTCTTGGATTTTTAATTGTTTATTTTGACAGATCATTACTTCTCCTCTGTTTAAACAAGCAGCAACTACTGAAATTAATGTTTATAAGATTTTCAGCACATTCTCTGAGAGCCATTTTTGTATTAGCTCTAATTCATCTGTAATTATTTTGTTTCATCTTCCATCCTCTGCAGGATTTCCACCCCGGGCCAGGAGATGCCACTGACGCTCTTCCAGAGTTTGAGAGGGATTCTGGTGTTGATTGTCCAAACGCAATTCTTGTATCATTTGTCTGTACCTAGGAGTTGTGCATGGACATCATACCCCAGTCTCCCATTTACTTCGTTTTACTTATTACTGTTATGCGATCCAGATCACCATCAGATTTTGCTATCATCATTGCTAAAATAATATTGGTTTTACAGGGCTCAGACTGAATTAGGAACATTTTTAAGTGTACTATAATAGAATATTTGTAATTATCCAAAAATCGAGCTTATTAACATTTCCAGACCCTGGACTTGGACATTGCAATTCTATGAGTCAACTCTTTTAGGCTCTGTACCATCTCCAAAGCTGCAGAATTAAATCGAATTTCTCAATTTTCTGTAAATTTCCCTAAAACTGAAACTGTTATATTTGTTTACTAAACTGAACATGCATGTGGACCATCTTATTTAGTGGACAGCTAAATGTTGTTTATCTTGCTATGTGCGGTGAATAATATTATTTTGGTTGAGGAGATCATTTGGAATAGGGCCACATGGTTTGTAAAGTGAAATGGAGGCTGACAGATCTTCCATGTGCTGAAAGAATCTTTGGATTACCGACCTATTTCATTAAGATTTCGAATTAAAACTTACCATAAGCAAATTTGAGTTCATATTACTGCCGCTTAGTTTTTAAATCATTAGATTCTGGGATGTCTATTTTACACAATTCCATTATTGTCTCACATAATTTTTTATATAACAGAATATTACATAAAAAGCATAGAAAAACATTAAATTTATATATAAAATAGAAGAAAGAGTACATCACATTGGAGCTCAGGTTGACTCTAACATCAATGTGTTTTATGTTGAATATCTTGATGCCTCCTACATTACAGCAACACAAGACACATGTGAATTCATGACCTTCTTCACTAAATCTTTAATTGAGCTTTTCATGTGGAATAAATAAAGTTTCTGATATTGTCTACGTGTCTTTGTCATTAATCACACTTCTCCATTTGGCCTGAATCTGGTAGAGTTTGGCAGCTTTTTTAATTCCCTTCAGAATGCCATCAGTTCACTGATGACTACATGGATAATGGGGATTAGATTATGAGTAAACATGTATAATGGGTTATATAAGAAGCATAAGCAACTACAGATGAGTCACAGAAGTGAAGCTACAAATAAAAAAACTGTTGGATCACGAGGGTAAACTTTGCTCACACTAAACTAACTCCAGAGTCAAAACTGGATTTCTTGTAAACCACATGATTTGGGGGAAATGTGTCGGACTTGAACAACCAATGAGAGGATGAGTACTCATTGTGAAACAGAAACAAACACTTTCTATGCTGCATGTTAAGTTCTGCTATGAAAATAACTTCAATAGAGGCAAATATGTTTTGATATGAATTGCATCAAAAATCTGATTGTGTATTATTAACCTGGTATATTACATGAATCAATTTAGATCACCCACTTTTTGTTTATGCAGAAATTTACATATGACTTGACTGAACCATATAGTTTATGTCACTCATTTGTACTGGCACGCATAATATGTGGCAGAATGATGAGTTTATCACTTTATGTATTGCCATTTGGTGCGTGGGTCTGAGGAAGTATTTATTTTTCTCAAAGAGGGACTCAAAAGAGGGAGGGCAATGAGGGATCCAACGATTGAGAAACACTGGGGTGGATAATGCACAAAGCCCCAGTTGATCAAAATACTGTGTCAGAGCAGGCAAAGACACAGCAGCTGCACAATGAGGTGTCCTGCGGTATCATTGCTGCTCCTGATCGTCGCTGTGGAAACAGGATTCTCAACAGGAAGCAGGTAACAGCTTCTAATAATGCAATGTAATGCAATGTAATGCAACGAAAGTGAAGTGTTTATGTATGTTTCTATTTAATATAGTATATGATTATTATGTCATAATGTAATGGATAAGACATTGCAGATCTTAATCCATAGCTATAGATGGTATCGAATGTAAAATATGAGATCATTTTCCACCTCTGTGTGCAGATTCTTCATCTCAGCTCCAAATGTGTTTCATGTGGGAGTTAAAGAGAAAGTGTTTGTCCAGATGGGAGTGCCTCATCTCAACATGCCTGTCACTCTCTACCTGAAGGACCAGGTCAACCATGTTCTGTCCCAAGAGATAACCGTTGTGTGCACGAGCCAAACGGACATCCAAACAGCTGAGCTCATGGTATTGACTCACACAAAAATAGCAAACAATCAACACAGGACTGAGATGTCAATTCAACTTTAAATCTGCATCTTTTACAGATTGACAGTGAAAAAATGTCAACATTAGGAATAAATCCTACACACCTGTTGTTAGTGGCAGAAAGCCGAGCCTTCGGTGAAAAGAAGTCGACATGGGTCATGGTATCAAAGCACAGGGGTTATATCTTCATTCAGACTAATCAACCTATGTACAAACCCAATCAGAAAGGTAAGAAGAAAGTTAAAACTGGGAATAGATGTCAAACAATGTGAAATAAATCTTCTTTCTACCATATTCAAAGCCATTGACCTTAATGTTATCTCTTCAAGTGAGTTACAGGATATTCACTCTCGACCACACGCTCAGGCCTCATGAGGCAACGGTGCACATATCAGTATTTGTAAGTACACACATTTTTTAGGAATAAAGAGGGCTTTGATTTGAAGAAGTAAAAGAAATGTTTCATGCTTTTATTATTTTCTGACAGAATGCAGCTAGAAACAGAATAATGAAGACCTCCAGGAAAACAAAGGGGGGGATATTCACAGACACTTTCCCCATACCTGATGTTTCTCGGTACGTTATGACATATTTACAATACACCTTGACACTTAAACTAACATAACAATAACACATTTTGTTTTTACCAAGAACCGGCACATGGAAGATTACAGCTCACTATACAGAAGATAAAGCTAAAGCTGCTTCTCGAGAGTTCAAAGTTAAAAAATTTGGTAAGCTTACAGTTTTCTTGAATTATACTTAAAAAAATATATGTACAATACTTCAGCCTGAAAACATGTTATTGTTACAAATTCCATAGTTTTACCAAGTTTTGAGGTGAACGTCAAAATGGAGCAGAACTGTGTTTTTTTGAAAGCTGAAGAGTTTGTCTTCACCATCTCGGCCATGTAAGTGTTGATCAATTCGAAATTAAATCTGCGTATTGTCGAGCATTGGTTGACAACATAGGCTAAAGATAAACTTAGAGATTTTACATTTTGTTTCTGAATTTCTCCCTACAGGTATTCCCATGGTGAAAAGGTTAATGGGGCTTACCACTGCAAATTTGGCGTGTCAACAAGAGGTGGAGCTTCTGGTGAAAAAGGAAACACTGTCATTATCAAAGGACTGGAGCTGACTGGCTCGGTAAGAAATCTAATTTCTATCCAAAATTTATATAAAGATCTAATCATTAGTTGAAAACCAACAATTTGTGCCATTTCTTGCAGGTCCAGGATGGAATAGCAAGAGTTTCTCTTCCTAAGTCCGATTTAAATGAACGACTCATGAAGGACCTGAACCTGACCCTCTCTGATTTACAGCAAACACGAGCACAAGTCTATTTGGGAATATTCGTCACCAACATAAAAAGTAAAGGACATATTTCAAACCATGGTTCAATAAAAAACACACCCAGTGGGGTTAAAAGTGTAATTAGAATTAGTTATGATTTAATATTTAACTGAAATATTTGTTTCAATCAAATATCTTGTGTCTTGACCTATTATGTTGTAGGGAGAGAATTAGCTTACACTTTTGTAGACTTGTTTACATATAGGCATATATTTTCTGGGATTATATTTACAGAAATACTTGATACAGGTACAGATACGTGATATAATAGCTGATTACAAACCCTAAAGTACCAATTTGACTAAATAATTAAACACTGATAACTGCGGCTGATATAACTGTGTGTAATGTCTTTGGCTCAGGTGGTGAAATGCAAGAGACAGAAGTTTATCTTCCTGTCCTCTCCCACAAATACACCATGGATCTCTCTCGAACTCGCTCACACTTTGTTCCTGGATACCCACTAGATGTGGTGGTATGCATGTCACTCACAGATACACAGCTAAGTGTGTTACTGTCATGGTTTACTATGTCAAAGAATATGTTTGTTGTTGTTACAGGTGATCTTGCGTCTCCCAGATGGGTCTCCAGCACCTGATGTGCCTGTCAGGATTGACATACCTGGAAGTTCAGAGCTATTTATGCAAGGCACTACTGACCAGGAGGGGGCAGTGCACCATACCTTTAATATTAACACTGCAGATAAGATTGCTGTTGAAGTTAGTTTCCCCCAAACTCAGAAGATCTAAATGTTTCTTTTTGTTGTTGTTCAGTTTTAACTGTTTCCATCTCTTGGCTCCAAAAAGGTGACTGCAGACGACCTGCATCAGAGGAAAACCATTCAACGTGCTTCATCTCCAAGTGGCAGCTACCTTTACATGAGTTTTACCAACAAGCTGTACTCTGTGAAAGAAGTACTAGCAGTAACGTACAACACCGTGAATGGCCCAACGGATGGGTATATATACTACATGGTGAGCCACATCACACTGACTACCACACGGTGCGAGCAGCAGTTTGTCATGAAAAAAACATTTCTCTCTGTCTCTGCTGCAGGTCCTGAGCCGCGGCACCCTGGTTAAAAAAGGATCTCTCGCTTTTGGCAACTCAGTGAAAGACAACCTGCAGATAACACATGATATGGTTCCATCCTTCCGTCTGATAGGCTACTTCTACAACCAGCGTGGTGACATCATCGCTGACTCTGTGTGGGTAGATGTCAGGGATGAATGTGAGCTAAAGGTCAAGGTGAGTAAACAGAAGAGATAAGAGTGCAGCCTGGGCAGCGAGAGAGACAGTGGACAAACAGAACTTGAACTATTTTGAAAAGACTATAAAGTGGAAAAGAGTGATTCAACATAACTGAGACCCTTGTTTTATATTTTTGAATTTGTTATACACGAGGTGGAGGAGAGTGTCATACAGGCAACATAATCTAAAGACTGTAAATTGACTTGGGTGGGCGCCATCTCAATAAACACAACCCTACGACCCTAACCCAGCCTATGTGTTTTCATGTGTAGAACTTAATGTTTGGTTTTAATCTGACATTTGCCAACAACATTTATATGTCTCTGAAATTGCTTTACTTACTACTTTCAGGTTACACATAAAGGACGTTTTGAGCCTGGAAAACAGGCGACGCTGGAGTTTGACTTACCTGGTCAGAGTGCCAGAATTGCTCTGCTCGCTGTGGACAAGGCCTTCTACGCTCTCAATGCCGATAATAAACTCACAGCCAAACAGGTGGAACTTTTAAAAGCACCTCGCACATGATTGCCCTCTCTTAAAACACATTGATCTTGTTTTTTTTCAATCTATTTATTAGAATACGGTAAATACAGCCACTTTCTCCCGCCTTTCAGGTGTTTTCTGCCATGCAGTCCTACGACCTTGGTTGCTCATATGGTGGAGGATCTAACCCAGTATCTGTAATAGAAGATGCTGGTCTGTCTTTCATATCCCAGCACAAGTCAGAGAGTGGTGCAAGTATGTCAAAATATTTTTTTCATCAATTTATTTATTTATTTAAAATTTAAATTTGTCACGACCTACATTGACTGAATACTGTGTCACTGATGAGAAGAAGAGAATACCTTGATACCATACTTAGTGGAAATGTTAAATTATAGTTTATATTGTGTTTAGTATGTTTTTATATTTATTGTTGTTTATAGCTAACCACTGCTTTAAGTATCTGCAACCGGAAATACAGAATTCCCAGTTTAAAAAAAATGATTGTTTTCATTATACCAACAACCATCCAAACTGTATCTTAAAAGATGCTGTTCTCAGCCTATGCCATAAGCTTTCAATTGTTATGTAAACTATGATTCCAGAATTTGGCTGTGGTTCACAATCTGCACGACAGAGACGCGATGTGGACCTTCAGCTGGAAATGATGACCTTAAGTAAGACAACGTTATAGCATCACAACTTTGGTCTGCGATAATGTGAGATACTTCTGGTAAAAAATATTTTCACACAAATGCCATTTTTTTACTTTCAGAATCAAACTATTCCGATGAAAATCTTCAGAAGTGTTGTGGTGACGGGTTTTTTGTCATCCCCATGAACCTGACCTGTAACGACAGAGCAAAGAGGGTCTCTCTGGTGCAGAAAAGTCAAGAGTGTGCAGACGCCTTTTTAAAATGCTGCCTGGAGGGAGAGGCGCTGAGGCGCAAAAAGATACAAGAGGATGCCCGGAAAGGATTTGGCCGGAGTGAGAATAAAATCACATCTAATATATCATGTAATAGCTGTGGCATAAATGTAACAGAACTAAGAATTACACCTTTCGTCTTCTACTGTCTACAGCTGCAAGTCATGCTGACATTGAAGAGTTCTTCTTTGACACTGCTCAACAGTACATTCGACGATTTTTCCCTCCCAGCTTTGCATTCACTGTATTGAATGTCAATGGTAAAGGCAGGTAAGAGGTGTATGGTTTCAATGTAATATTTTCCAAGGAAATACTTTGAATAAAGACATTAAAACATTTGCTGACACATTCTTTAGTTTATATCCTTTGCATTTGTTCCCATCTATTGCTTCTAATATCATCAATGTGAGAATTTCAGCTTTTCAGTAAAATGAATCTGGGTAAATCCACCTAACAGCTATTTCTCTTTTAGGTATTCTCTGGCTCTGCCCGATTCCATTACTACATGGGAAGTTCAGGTCATCGCATTATCTGCAGCCAGTGGTGATACCATGCTCCCAATTTCACAAATGCATAATGGGTGTTTGACTAAAGTTTCTCAATAATAACAGCAACTCACTGACTCTGTGTTTCATTTCAGGTTTTTGTGTGGTTCAACCGACTGAGGTCAGAGCCTTTAAGAGGATGTTTGTGTCTCTGAGACTGCCGTACTCAGTGAAAAGATACGAGCAAATGTCCATTTCACCTGTTATCTACAACTATGGCGACGACAATCTACAGGTAGCTACAACCTACTGCTGACATTAAGTAGCAACTAAACCAGTAAAAATGAAAACACTGAATTCACTGGGTTTTTATCACAGGTGGCCGTTCATATGGAACAAACTGAAGGACTCTGCTCCCCTGGCTCCGCCACCACCACAGCGTTTGTTAACATCACTGTGGAGCCACATTCTTCCCAGTTTGTCTCTTTCTCTGCAGTCCCCATGGTAACAGGCTCCATACCCATCAAAATACGTCTCTATGATATAGAGAATGAGATGGGAGTGGACGCAATTGAAAAGACTCTGAATGTGTGGGTGAGTGACGAATAATGTTTTTTATATCTCATAATCCAAATCATCTTTTTACAATAGATATTTACAAATACAGCGACATGGAAGGGAAGCACAGTAATTTGTCTCCCTGTTGTTTTATGTAGACTGAAGGATTAGAACAGAGACTAGAAGAAACCCAAGTGATTAAGTTGGATGGTAAGTTGTTTCAGTTTTCATCAATTATTTCTGTTCTCAGATATAACATCTGCTTGAATCAGTTTACTTTTCTCTGTCATAACAGGGGTGAGCACAAAGACCTTGTTTATTGATGGAACTTTACCAGATGAAGTCATCCCAGACTCCAGCTCCAATTTTTTTATTTCAGCAGAAGGTATCTGCTTTTAGAGATAAACATGCAATTCACAAATCTGTGTAGATGACAGTGTCTTGACTTTCCAACATCCTCACTCGACAGAGAATGGATTTCATGCACAAGTGAAAAACCTTCTAAATCCGAAGAGGGTTGCCGGCCTGATCGTGTTGCCTACAGGATGTTTGGAACAGACAATGTCAAAACTTGCTCCTACAGTCTCAGCCCTACGGTACCTTGATCTGAGTGAGCAATGGTTATACTTGCCTCCTGGTGCCAGGGATGACGCTCTTGATAAGATTACCAAAGGTATGAACGCCTTAATTGAATAACGACTACAACTCTTTATTTATTTATTTTTGGAAGCATGCACACACAAATCTTTAGAGGAGTTAAACTTAAACTCTGTTGTTATTTCTAAGGCCCTCATTAAGTGCTCTTTTTTTCCTGTTAGCAGACTCTAAAGTTGACTAAGTAAACAGGTCTGTTTCTGTAGCACCTTGTCTTGAGAACCCCTGGCCATGATTGCTATGAGATCTACTGTGGATACCCATTGTGCCCACAGAAAGAATTCCTATCGACCTCTTGACCTACAGCTTCAAGCCAAACTTTCCTTTTGTGCACAATAAATATCAAAATAAGAAATATAACTTATTGCCTTGCTAGAATGACAGACAAATAATAAGAAGAAATATAAGCATTTCATTAAATGTTTAAATTGCAGACAACAAACACAGTTAGGAGTGAAAACAGAGGCATTAAAGCATGATGGGGGTAAACTAACTTGAGGTCTGAGAGTTTGCTGACCTGACCCCCAGAGGGAGACTGTTCCTAACCTGTGAACCAGGACAGAAAAAGCTTTGTGGGCTTTTGATGAGTCTGTGTCTTTGGGTAAACGACACAGAGCCTTTGTTGTGATGACGCCTCATGGACCTTCAGTATTAACGATCTTTATCTCATTGAGACAAGAAGCACATGGTTATTAGAGTCTGACTTATTTAACAGGTTGATTAATCATCCATTATTAGCTCATTAGTGAATTGCACATATTAGACGCCATTGTATCAATACTGGCATGTATGTCAGACACCAAATGACAAGAAATAGAAGTATACATAGAAGAGTTTATTTTTTCTTTACAAGTTAATTTTATAATATAATACAGGTTTATTTTTCAAACTCTAAAAACACCAGTCCTTGGTGTTACATTGCCCCCTCTACAGGTGACTAACAAGGACAATTTCTTTAAATCAGGTTATAACAGGATTTTTGAATTGACGAAACCTGGCGCACATTATGCAGCATGGCAGGCTGTGCCATCCAGTCACTGGTGAGTTTTTTTTCCTGTATCATTATTGATCTTGTAGGCTATTTATCTTTTGCTTATATTGGAGTCTTAAAGGTTCAGTGTGTAGAATGTAGTGACATCTAGTGGTGAAGTTGCCTGTTGCAGCTGAAGACCCCTCACCCTCCCCTTCCAAACATGAAGGAGAACCTGTGGCATCCTTCAGATGTCATAAAAACTCAAAAGATGTTTGTCCAGTCTGGGCCACTGTAAGAGAGGACCCTCTCTGATGTAAATGTAAAGTATTTAAATATAAAGGGTAAAGGAAACAACAATTTGTACAATTTAGTGAGCCCATCACTAGGATTAATTTCTGCCAATAGATTCTTTTCACCTAAATCTCACACTGAACCTTTAATTATTGACGAATAATTCCTGTATTATTGAGCACTTCACATGTGAGTCTCCCACCACAGAACACAGAAACCCAGCCATTAAATGTGGTAGTGATATTGTGATGAAAGTATTTGAAGGAAGTTTTGGTTCAGCAACTCCCCAAATTTGTCTGTGCAGTTTTTAAAATGTTTGGGGGGTTGGTTAAATGTAAAATCACAATTAAGAAAATTGATTTATCATATGATCATATGATAAATCAATTTTCTTAATTTCTAGTATGTCAACTTGTAAATCAGCTTATTCCTTCAACTTTGCTCCCTTCTTTTTTCTCTTCTCTTGTCCTCAGGCTGACTGCCTACGTAGTCAAATTTCTGTCTTTGGTGTCGCAGCGTCAGACAGCGGCTTCAGGACTGCAGGGCCGGATAACTGGGGTTGTGCCTGCAGAAAAGATCATGCAGTCAGTCAGTTTCCTGCTCTCAGTACAGGAGACAGACGGGTCATTCATTGACCCACGTCCTGTGTTACACAGAAATGTCCTGGTAAGCACAGTGTGTATATTACATGTCAGAGTATATGAAACTGAGCAACTGTGATTTAATGCAGCATTGTCCATGTGTGTTAAATGTAGGCGGGCAAAGACAAAGCTGCGTCCATGACGGCTTACATCGCTCTGTCACTGAAACTGTCCCATGAATTTCTGCAAAGTGAAGCACAAAATAATGTGGTAAGATGAAATAAAAAGGTGTTGATGTTATTATTAGAAATTAAACTTTAAAAAAAATTAATGTTGCCCAGAGGATAGATCCTGATGACTGTGATCGTCCCTGACTTGTTAACATCAATTCAAAATTGCGTAGTCATCAAAATATCTGCATGAATTGACAAATGTTGTCAATTCATGCCACTTTGTGCTTAGAACCAAATGGCAGAAGTAAGAGATTCATTATGAATGTGTATTTTAACACACTGTTATCAGTTCATCTTCTGTGCAGATGGTTTCAGGAGTGAAATGCAATGACCGCCTTTATGCTACTTTCTACCAGGATGCAAGTATTTCAAGATCAACAACATATCTCATGTCCAACTCGGAGGAGCTTCAGCATCCATACGCTGTTGCCATCACTGCCTACTGCCTCGCCGTTTGCATGCCAGAGGGAACAGATCTATCACCTGTTTGGACAAAACTTGAAGCAATGGCAACCGAAGGCATGTCCTATCATAACAAATAGGTGGTATATTGGAATTGGTAAAGGTCATTTCATTATTAATTCCATATTGCCAATGGAAAATCAAGCAATGGCTTGAAGATAGAATCCCAAATAACATGGCCAGTGTCCCATCTTCTAACATGGAGGAGCTGGGGTTTATGATCTATACTGTTGCTAGCCAGCGGGGGATGATCAGGATTAGTTGGCTTCACTTTTGAGAAACTGTTGTGTCATCCATCATTATTTATCTTTATGTCTATGAGCAAAAAGTGTTATCATTGAAAAGTATGTCTCATCTCATTGCCTGTATCATCATATTACTATCATGTTTATTTAACTGAATGTTTACTTATTGTATATTTCTGAACTATCAGGGAAGGATGGCTGTTACCTGTGGACAAAAGATGCTAGCACAAAGAATCAAAAGATGGCTGACAGCATCAGAGTAGAGACTACGGCCTACGCCCTCCTCACTGCAGTGAAACTAAAGAAAACCCAGGCTGCAGATAAAGCAGCATGCTGGTTAGTCACTCAAGAAAACTCCTTTGGAGGTTACAAATCCTCACAGGTGATTGTGACACAAGATTGACAATCGTAAAGTCAGAGTTTACTGTCGGATTGGAGTTGTAACATATCATTCATGTTTTGTTACCATGTTCAGGATACCATCATGGCACTGGAAGCCCTCGCTGAGTATCAGCTAAATAGGCCTGTCAGTTCCGATTCAACTTTATTTGCAGAGTTCACTGTCCCAGGAAGGACAGACATTGTAAAGCTTGAGCTGGAAAATCAGGAGAAGGTGGAAATAAACCTGAAGGTAACACAGATCATTTCAGACTCAACTTAGACGCACACAAATGTTTTGCCTCATAACTGACCTTATGACCTACTTTCCTCTTTTGTCTGTTGCCCCAGAAACTTATGGGGAACAACATCAATATGCAGTTGTCAGGAAAAGGAGGCATCAAACTAAAAGTAAGTTTCAAACATTTTCTGTATAAAGGCTGACCAAGATCCGTTCTTTACTGAACATCGATTTCCTTGGCAGATGGTGAAGGCTTTCCATTTACTGGATCCCAAGGATGCCTGTACAAAACTGTCTATCAGCGTCACAGTGGAGGGGAAAGTAAAGTACACTGGTAAGTTTTTGTTTACTGATTTCAACTTACAACTAAATGTATTGAAAACCACATTAACATCTGTCCATCTAGCTAAGGTCATAGAAACATATGAATACTATGATGACTACGATAACAACGGGGAAAAAGAGTCGTCAGTGTCACAATCAGCGATTGATCAGTCCAATGATCACACCCGAAGCAGGAGAGACGTCGATACCACCGGAAATTTAAACAATGTTGTCACCTATACAGTCTGTGTCCGGTCAGTTCAGTGACACATTTGCTCTATGAGCATTCATGAAGAGATCACAAATTCCAACCAGTGTCTCTCTATGACTATATTTTTCATTGTTTTGTTTGTGTTTCTGTGCAGTTCTAAGGTGAACAACAGTCTCACAGGAATGGCGATTGCTGATATCACACTACTGAGTGGATTTGAAGTTGAAACCGAGGACTTGGACAAGGTTAGTGGATCACAGCCTCCTCCTCATTTGTGTCATCCTTCTCAATGCAAAGTGGTCGGAGATATTTTGCGGATTTCATGTCACGTAAAGAGTTAAAATCTTTCCTCCTCCCAGCTAACAAAGTCACCTGAGCAATACATTTCCCATTATGAAGTCTCCTACGGAAGGGTGCTGATCTACTTCAATGAGGTGAGGCAGAAAACCATTTTAATTCACAAAATTGTACATGTCCCATACTAATAGAAATATTCTCTCACCAGCTCTTTGAGCCAAAGGAATGTATTAGTTTCGATGCCGTACAGAGAGTTCTTATCGGCCTTCTGCAGCCTGCTCCAGCTGTGTTCTATGACTATTATGAACCTAGTAAGCAATTTGTTTTTTATTTTTGAGCATTTTTGTCACGATAGCTGGGACATTTTAGTTGAATACAGGAATTTGGAGCTAATTGTGCATTTCTTTGAAGGCCGAAAGTGTACTGTGTTCTACTCTGCCCCCAAAAGAAGCAAGCTGGTCTCCAAACTGTGTTCAGAGGATGTGTGCCAGTGTGCAGAAAGTGAGCCATCACTCCAACACCCATAGGGACAAAACACCTGTGAATAAATGTAGCTTTAAAGGTTCAGTGTGTAGGATTTAGTGAAATCTAGTGGTGGAGTTGCATGTTGCAGCTAAATGTTGAGAGAGAACCTGTCGAAGCGTTCAGTTGTCATAAAAACTTAAAAGGTGTTTAGTTTGTCCAGTCTGGGCTTCTGTAAAAACATGGCAGCCTCCGTAGAGAGGACCCACTTGTGATGTCAATATAAAATATTCAAATATGAAGGGCCTGTTCCGGGGTAAAGGAAAGGACAATTCTTATAATTTAGATGAAACACACTAGTGAAAACGTAACTAGGATTATTTTAGATACTTTCTACTAAATCTTACACACTGGAGCTTTAAACATCAGGTTTTTGTAAACATCGAGAAATCCATTATGTTCATCTTTCCTTTAGGGCCGTGTCATAAACAAAAACTGACGTTTAAATCTGAAAGATCTGGAACACTGACAAAGAATGACCGCTTTGAACATGCTTGCTTCTTCCCCACAGTAGATTACGGTGAGTACTACACAGAAGACAATATTGTGTTATGTATCTAAATATCAATTTCATTCTTGCATACTGTACACTGACACTGAACCAAATTATTCCTCAGATGAATGTATTTCATGCCCTCATGATAGCGATAGCCAGTACCCGGAAGTATCAAACGTTGAGGTTGTCCATTTGTCCCAGTCTTGTGAACACGATAACTTCAAAAAAGCCTCAGAGGAATTTCTTTATATTTGGTTCTAACGTAAGGATGAATTGATTAGTATTTGGTCAGAAGCCGCTGGCACCTCACAGATCACATTTTTAGCTTTGTGAACACAATATCTCAAGAAAACCTTGAGGGAAATTTTTCTAGTTTTGTACAAATGTGATGAGATTTTGGGGGTCAAAGTTCAAAGTCATGGGAAACTGTGACATATTAGGAATGCTTAAATAGATTTTAAGAATGAGCTGATTCAAATTTGTACACAAAACCCCCTTTTACCTTGTGAATGTGTTAACTCACGTGTTAACTGATTCGATTTTGGGAAGTACAAAGTCATGGTGGCCTTTCAAAACAAGTTTTTTTCCTCTTGCACTTTTTTGACCAGGTGTCACTTGAACTCTTGAAAATGTGTTGATTAGATGTCAAAGGTCAAAGGTCACAGTGACCTCATATCCGAATGCAAAGATAGGGCATATTGATTGAAACAGAACTGGTTGGCGCAAGCATACAACTTCAGGATGTTTATGAGATAATAATTGGTTGATTGTTGTTCATCTGCAGCGTACATTGTTCACGTTGTCAGTGTTTCATTGAGGAGCAACTTTGAGATGTACAGGTCTACAATAACCAAGGTTCTTCGATTAAGTGAGTAAACCATTACTACAAACACTCACAGATTTATTTTCCTCATAAACCTTTAGTGATAAGACCCTTCATGAATATATAATCTTTCATCCGTCTGCCAGACGGAGATATGCATGTCGATGAAAATTCAGTTCGAGTGTTTGCTAAGAGGCTTCAGTGCAAATCACAGTTGATTCTGGGAAGCACATACCTCATCATGGGCAAAGATGGCTCCACAACCGACTCCAGTGGAGAGTAAGTAGTCAATGATATGACGGTAACGTTTACTGTGATCGATCCTCGTTTTGTTCACTCGCTCCTTCTCTTGTAGGATGCAGTATCTGTTGGACTTAAACACCTGGGTGGAGAACAAGCCTTCAGACAGAGAGTGTAACAAATCTGCTAATGAAGCTGCCTGCACAGGCTTTTCTACATTCGTGAACGAGTACAAGCTAAACGGCTGTAAACAGTGAAGCCAATCTGAGAGCTCTTTTCTCGCTGCTCATGATATCATACCTCTGCATTGCTTATAAACCATGATACATGAAGAGTCTCTCATATAAAAGCATCTTTAAGTGCTGAGACATTACTGCTCGCCTTATTCAGTCTCCACCATGGTATCAATTTAATATTTACCGCTTCAGTGACATATGTTTATGACTGAAAAACAGCAGCCAGTTTTCAAATAAAAAACAACAGCAAGTGCCTTTCTTTGTGTATTTTCTTTCAGCTGCTTGTGGGAATTTTAATGAAACTCAACTTATTCTCATCCACAAACGTACATTTGCTCTTTAATGTCTTTCCAAACAGAGTGATTCAGTTTGTTTTAGCCTTCCTGCTGAATACATAGATATATTTTTTTTACTGGCAGTAAAGGATCTGAGAGGGGTCTCTGTGTTCAATGCAGCCCCTCTCAAACTTACCCCCTCCTTACTTAACATCTGCAAGGTGAGGAGAAGGGAGAGGGGGGTTTCCAGGCTCATGAGACTGGCTCACTTGCTCCCAGTGGAGTCCCACAGTGGCAGGATTTGAATAAATTATTACCTCATAAGGATAAAGTCATTCTATTAGAGAGAGTTGATATTCTGCCTCTCAAATGTGGTTAGAAACATGCTGCAAAAAGATTTTCATTGCAATTATAATGTAGAAAGTTGTCAAGCTCATACTGCGGAGAGAGAGAGAGGTGATGGGAGAAAACCAGGGGTGCAATGGGAGGGAGCAGTGCCGAGGGAGAGGGAGGGAGACTTGGGCGGAGAAGTGAGGAACAAGCAAAGGCTTATGTGCTTATATTATTCTAATCTCTGAGGCCAGGTCCAATGTAAGCAACACGGGAGGACTGACCATCACTTCAATCACAGCCAGATCAATGGATGCACTGTTTCAGCCATCAGCCATTTCATTAAATTTGAATCAATAAAGGGTAAATAAATATGCAGACGTCAGCATCACACATTTTCATCTCAGGATGACTTTAGTGCCTTGTTAGTAGCAACAGTGTATTTGGAAAAAATAAAGTAATGAATTGTTTGTAATGTAATGAGTAAACAGGGTAAACTGTCAGCAGTAATATGTCACATGTTAAATATTTTCACCTGGTTATTTATTCATGCAGAGTTTTTACCAGGGTTGTGTGTGCAGCATAGTAAAATATATTAACTCTACAAAGACCGACTGACAGAGATCTGAATCCAGGTGTGAATCACCACAAGAGATTTATTGTAGCGGCAAATGTTCCATGAGTGCGTGGTTGACTGACTCTGACACACCAAAGAAGCGTCTGTGACACCGGACTGGGGAATTGTGAAATATGTTCAAATGACCAGGTGTATTTTCTCAGGTGTGCTGTACGGCCTTAGTCGCCGAAGGTACTTCTTCGGCCATTTCTTCCAAAGGGCCAAGCCGGGGTCAGCGGTTTGAGGGTGGTCTACGGTGCAGATGGAGTGGAGCGAAGGCGGAGCTGTTCCTGGAGGTTGCCGCCAGATGGATTCACTGATGGAGTGGGACCACCCACACAGGAGTCCACACCCCACTGACAGCTAGTCTTTGTGTTTTATCTTAATATCCAGGTGAGCTTATCAAATACCAGAATAGATATTTTTCACACTGTTCAAACAGGTCCCAGTGTAAAAAGCACAGGTCTACGTAGTAAAACCATTATGACCTTAGTGCAATTATCTGCTTCAGTTTCAGGGTCCTGGTGATATGAGTGGTGGCGCACTGTCAAATGATCTGATCAGTAAAAAAGGCCAAAGAGGTTTTACATAGGCCTACAAATGTTTTGATGGGGATGAAATATTATTTCAGTAGGCTATGTGACATTTTTTACCCTTGAAATACAGATTATCTGTATATACCTTATCAGACTGGTGTGTGTGTTAGTGTGTGTGTGTGTGTGTGTGTGAGTGTGTGTGTGTGTGTGTGTGTGCTCCTGTACTACAGAGTGAGGACATTTTTGGAAAGTAAGTCACTTTTTCAATGGGCTGTTTGAGGGATAAGACTTGGTTTGAGGGTAAGGGTTAGGTTTAGAACTAGGTTTAGGTTAGGGTAAAGCATTTAGTTTGGATGGTTAAGGTTACAGTAAGAGGCTAGGGAATACATTATGCCGATGAGTGCCCTCACTAAGAAGAAGTACAACATGTGTGTGTAAGTGTGTGTGTGTGTGTGTGTGTGTGTGTGTGTGTTTATGTGTGTGTGTGTGTGTGTGTGTGTGTGTGTGTACTCATTTTCTAGGCATGAATTGGTCATGGTTAAGTTTAGGGATAGATTTTGGTTCAGCCTCCACAATGAATGGAAGTCAATGCAAAGTCCTAATACGGATAGCTGGCAGACCTGTGCATTCATGTGTATGTGTGTGAGTGTGTGTGTGTGTGTGTGTGTGTGTGTGTGTGTGTGTGTGTGTGTGTGTGTGTGTGTGTGTGTGTGCGTGTGTGTTTGTGTGTGTGTGTGTGTGTCTGTGTCTGTGTCTGTGTCTGTGTCTGTGTGTCTGTGTGTGCACATATGCACATATAAGGATACTCATCATACACAGAAATGCACCGATTATACAGTATATTTGGACACAAACCAGGCAGTTGTACAGATGTATGTATTTGTGTGTACAATCCATGTACATGTGTTTGTCATCTGTAAATAAGTTAGATATTTTTTATCTTGTCAAACTTAACTGGTTTCCGTTGTTTGCTGATACGTATCATTGAATGCTTGTGGGAGGTATAATACAGTCCCCACTATTGAAACTTCCAAAGATAGGGAAAACCACCTGACATTTACATTTTGCAGAAGCAGCACACAACTGACAACACTACAGGTTCAGTACTGTATGAGACATTGTGCTACATCGCTGTGCTGAAACAGTGTTGGTTAGATGTCTGTCAGTATCAGTACACACTGTACTCACCAAGAAAAACTTGCTATCTCAACACACTTGCAACTGAAATACCTCTGGGTAAATACCACGTTTACTGTGTGGGTTCTTACTTCCCTGCAACGTATCAAACTGTACCCAGAGTGAGCACATGTGACAGGAACAGAATATGAGTGAGTTTCACGTACGTTGTTCAAAACTGTTTTGCATGCTCACAGTCTTGGGAAAAAAATTTTACCACGTTAATTACAGCAGTAAATAAAATAGGCAACACCTTAGGCAGACTCATGCTACAATGCACCTATATCAGTAAGCTTGCTGCATTTTTTAAGGCTTGGCCATGACAAATCTGGGTGATACCACCAGTTACCAGGAAGGCTTTTTAACTGGATTTAAAACTAATTAGAATACATTTTAACTATGGCTGAGTACTTGCTGTTGTAGTCCAACAAAAATAAAGCATTTTTTACAAAGTGTTACAAACTTTTGTTGTTGTTCTTCTGCAAAATTCTGAAAATGTCACTTACGCCCCTGTTTGCTCTTCACAACTTGAAACACTCTTCTTCATGTGGTTTACAAAAGGTGGGATGGTGGGTGGCCATTTGGTGAGAGATGCAGCGCCCTCACAGAGCATTCCTTAAATCTGGTGGATATTTGGTCACTTACATAACTCCCACGTAGTTTCATCTCATTACCTCCAACAAACAGCCGATTCATATGGCCAGAGGTTCCTGTCCCCCAGAGTCAGCGCTGAATACCTGCAGTGTTGATGCTGTGTATTCCAGCTGAATCATGATTCTCGGCCCTTTAGGCTTTATTCAATCACAGACTGTGTCGAAGTGTTAGCGATGTCTGGAATAAGTCAAGACACTTAGATGACTGTCAGGAGCTGTGAAAAGCCGAAATACGCATGCAGGCTTTTGTTGTGTTTTCAATTTTGTGCCACAATGACAGATCAGTCCGAAATCTCAACATTTTAGACTTTAATCTGCACACAAAACATAAATTTGTTTCACACATATTTATTATGTATCCTTCTCACAGCAACACATGACCCTGGATTGTTTGTAGCGTAACATATTTACCAGGAAAATGTACATAAAACACCTGAAAAATGTGTTTTAAAAAAGAAGGTGCTATAACAGAATTCAAGACAGCAGTTGATTGTATTTGATGCAGAAATGTAAAAATCTCCCTGGTTTCGTAAGTCCAATACAAATATTATCCGTGGTGGTTAAGAGAGTGGGACCACTAGGCGTGGAAGAGGGGGGGGTTCCTTAAGTAGGAGCAGACTTTATCACTCTCCTACTTTCTAGTGGTGGTCCTTTTTCTCACCTCTCTCCTCCCTCATCATAACCAGTGAGTCCATGTGAGCTGTTCCAATCAGATGGAGGGAGCAGCACAAAGACAGAGATAAAGAACTAAACCATTACTCTGGTAAGTGATTTATTCCTCATGTAAATGTTATGATCTCAGAATTGTAACAGCAGCCATTTGAATAAGTGAACTTCAATGTAAGTTGAAATTTGAAGAAATCATCATAGTTAAGGAGTGTGAACATATTTTGTTGGTTATTACTGAGGAAATCTGAATGCTGTGCTTCAGCTGCAGAAAAAAACTATTAAATACATTTCGCAATGAGTGAAGAACATGACATTTGTGATTTTTGTGTGCAAACATAAGATAACGTTATTATATCTGCTAAAAAAAGAGAATCTCCCTGAAAGTCGAGTTTAATTAACCAATTCTTAAGTTAAATTAATAAATTTGAGTGCCTAATACTGCAGCCTGTTAGTCAATTAATCAATGCGCTCCAATGCAACTTTTCAAAGTTGGCGTGCTGTGTAGCGAAGCATTTAAATGTGTTTACCTTTTGCACACTTTATTTGATTTTCTACAGATTTAAGGCCAAGGCTGGAAATATTTCTTTTAGTGGTTTTACGGGTTGTGGGTGCAGCGGATTATGTAACCGTCTGTATAGTGAAAGACGTACAGTGTCCCACAGTTCTATACAGTGAAGCTCTGTTACCGCTCAGCTTCGTCTCTCCAGCCGCACTCTCAGGATTTCCCGCTCAAGTCAACTTCTTCCTTCCTGTTACGAATCAGTTCATTTAGACTTTACTTGGTTTGGCAGCCCACCGAAATCAACTTTTACGGTTGACTGGAACCCTGCTGCATTTCTTTTCGTCACTTTTAAATGTGTTCCAGGAAATGTTTTTATTCACTTTGAGTTTAGATTTTTTGTTGGATTTGGAGCATAAATGTGTGACGGGTAACACTGTGAATGTTATAAGAGTGAGGGGGTAAGGACAGAGCAAAGCCATTCTTGAGTAAAAAAAATATATGTCTCAAGTTAATTGTCATAAAATCTTCTGCATTGGACCAAGTCATAATTCATGCCTTTCATTTGTTTCATCTGTAGGGAAATCCTGGCCCAATCCCCCTGCGCAACTTTGAGAAACATACAGGAGAGGGTTCCTGATTTTACAGTAACATACATACAGATTCTCCAGAGGCGTTACCATCAGTGGCTCCTGCTGCTGGCTCAAGATGCTGTTTACTCTGGGACTTCTCCTCCTTCTCACCCCATTTCCCTCCTTACAAAGCACGACCAATGAGAGGAAAAACTCCACAGGAAGCGATGTGCCCAAAGCCAACGCCGTTTTCACCCTTTCAAAACCAAAGACCACTTCTACTTTCCCCAAACAGACCGTTCGCCCCAACCTGAAACCAAACACAGTTGATCAGACTGTTCTACCGACGCCAGCCTCCAACCAAAAGTCTCCGACCTTCAATGCTACGGTGACCACCAAAAGCAAAGCCACCCCGGCAGTAATTCAAACTGGGGCAGCCAGTGGCACAATCACCAACAAAGAAAAGCATACAATCGCAGCCAATCAGACAGTTTCAGCTAAGGCTCCTTCAGCCGGTGAAGTAAAGAACAGCAAAGACAAGCCGGTCCCCACGGGAGCTCCAAATGTTCCCTCAGCATCCACAAAGTCTGTGCCAGCCAGCGGTGCTAAAACCCCCAAAGAAAAACTCCAGCCTTCGGTCAATCAGACTGTTTCAGTAAAATCTCCTTCAGCCACTGATGGGAAGGTTGCCAAAGACAAGCCTGCCCCCATCGTATTTCTAAACGTTCAGTCAACATCCTCAAAGTCGGCTCCTGCCAGTGGCGCTAAAACCACCAAAAACAAGCCCACAGCCTCTGTCAATCAGACGGTTGTAGCTAAGTCTCCCTCCACCGTTGATGTGAAAAACTCCAAAGACAAGCCCGCCCCCACTGCTCCGTCAACACCAGCAAAGCCAGCTACTGCCAGTGGTTCTGCAGCCGCCAAAGACAAGATCACAGCCTCGGCCCCCACCAAAGAGAAGTCTGCCCCTTCTCGACCATTCAAGGTGGTGATCAGTGACGGCTGGGACTCGAACAAAGCCAAGGAGCAGGAGGTGAAGCTGATGCCTGGCACTCCCTTGGTGATGACGCACAAGATAAGCTTGGTGCCCGGTGGGTGCGACGGGGCATGTGAGACTGAGATGGATGCACTGAAAGGACGAGTGGCCCGACTGGAGCGTGAGATGTCCCTCTTAAAAGACAAATGTATGTTTCCTTCATATTTAGCAGATCACTGTACTTCAGACAACTCATTAGAGCTGTGGAATCAATAATTTTGGTTATCTTTGCTGCTCCCCCAGGTCCATGTTCTGCAAATTGTCCAGATGACTGTAGCGGTAATGGTGAATGTGAGAAGGGGAAATGTGTCTGTCATCAGGGGTTCATGGGTCCAGCCTGTGTTAAGTGTGCCCAAGGGACAGAGTGTCATAAAAGTAAGTATCTTAGAACCTTAAAACAAATTGTTTCACTCGGTAACACCTAAATTAATTACGTTTTTTCATATAAAAGATAGCAATTGTGTTAATTTGTTTTTGTTCAGTTTAGCAAACCCAATTCATCTGTGAGTTACCAATTGAAGTAACCTTTTAAGTTGGTACAACAATTTTCTTCCGGTACATATACCAACATGTCTTTTACACTTTAATGTAAATCTCTGCTCTGTAATTTCAGAAGCTGCCAAAGGAAAGGCCAAGGAGACAGTGGAGACAGTGGAGAGAGTGACCCAGCAGAAAAAGGAGCAGAAGAAGGAGAGTGAAGCCAAAGAGTTTGACGTCAAACCCAGAGTGACCACTAATGTTAAACCAGGTCTTGTCAAAACACAGGGGAAACAAGAAGTTTCCGTTAAAAAAATTATCATCAAAGGTTCCTCAAGTGCAACAAAGACCAATCGCCCAACTGTTGGGCAAGTTCTCCTGAAACATGAGGGAAGGAAGCTAGAAGAGGCACGAAAAGGCAAAACCATCCAGGCCTCCAAAAAGGTTCTCCAAAAAACTGACCTCAAGCTTGTTAAGGAAGGAAGTGCCAGTAAAACATTGATTAAATCTGACCAGCTGAAAGATGAACCTCATAACAACATAACTCTGCAAGGTAGCGTAAAGAAATCTAATGGCACTGTTAAAATAGTGACCATTCTGTCCAAAGGCATAGGAACAAACAAAACCAGAACAGGAAAGGAGACTCTGGAGCAGTCCACAATGGCTGAGAAGAACGTCACTCAATCATCTGGACAGAAGCGCAAGACAATCAAAGTAGAGAATATAAATGTGCAATCTATTGACAACAGAAACACTGAAGCTGGAAAGGGGAAAGTCACGCAGAAGAGTCAGTACCTAGTGAACTCAACCATCACGGCAACGACAGACGAGGCTCGAGCTGCACAGAACAAAACAAGCATCCCCGGCACTGTGGTGAGCAGAGGGACGGGAGGATCCGGATTAGGTTCTGTGAAGGTGGTGAACATCTCCTCCTACAGCTTCACCATCACATGGTCAGCACCACAGGGCATGTTCAAAAATTTCACCGTGATCCGGAGAGAGCCGCGGACAGAGGGCGATGAAGACGACCACGAAGACTTTGAGGAGGAAGCTCTTGGATCAGAGAAGGTCACTGCAGCTAAGAACCCGGCCGAAGTCCATGTTCAGACTGAGAACACAGGAACCACTGTTTCTTCCAGTAAAACTACTGGATCAGGACCTAAAGCTGAAACCAAGAGGATCTCCATGGTGGTGCCCAGCAGCGTACGCTCTGTGGAATTCAGCAACCTTCGGGCGAACACACAATATGTCCTGCACGTGTATGGAACCGGTGCTGAGAGAAGATCAAAGATTCACAGAGTATCTGCAGTTACAGGTAATGAATCTCTACCAGGAACACAATCAGTACCAATCAATTACATATTCAAGGATGTTTGACTATAAATGTTAATAAAATCCCCTTATACTTTCTCTTGCCAGGTCCTGAGCCAGCCACAGAGATGGTTTTCAGCAATGTAACAGAGTCTTCCCTCACTGTGTCCTGGTCCAAACCCAAGACCACATTCACTGGCTTCAGGGTCTCCTATACCAACATTGTCACAGGTCGGTGAAATAAAGTGCAGGTCAATATCAACTTGTTTAATGTCTGAACCTGTGGATCCTTACTCATGATATGATATTAATGCTGTGTCCTGCTATAGGGGAGAGCCACTTTGTTGTCATGGAGTCTCAGCAGTCTTCCATGGTGCTGTCCAAGCTGTCTGCTGGAGCCTCCTACATCATCTCTGTAACTACCACACACAGCAGAGTGCAGAGTGAAGCCCTCATGGCCGTTATCACCACAGGTACTCAGTTAGATAAGTTTGCTCTTATGTGCGGACTATTGTGTGTCGTCTTGGCATTTAAAAAAACAGCAATTAACAGTGCATGGATTGTCTCTTGACTGCAGTGCCCGCTCCTCCTACGCATCTTCAAGTGGTCAATGTGACGGATACCAGAGCCGTGCTGCAGTGGACGCCCAGTCTGGGCAAAGTAGACCGCTTCATAATCAGCTATGAGTCCTCCAAAAGTAAGTGTGGCAGCACTGGTAAAATGATGAGTGATGAAAAGCTCCACGCACACACACACAGAAATATAATACAAGCCAAAGACCAAGGTTGTCCTGAGACACCGAGGGGCACAGTTGGCCGGTGCTGAGACAAACATGTCTGAAGAGCGTGGCGGTCCACAGCTGTTTGAATCACCGTTTGAATCACTCTCCATATTTCTATCGCAGAAGTGTGTGTGTGCGTGTTTGTATGTGTGTGTTTGTGTGAGAGCCAGGGCTGAAGCAGCCTTGTGTGAGGACACGGAGGGGCAGGGGAGGATGAGGGACGATGTGGTGGTTTTGGGGTTTAGTTTCAGCAACGGTTTGAAAATGAACCCAGCTTTCCAGATTCCTTCTCACGAGCGGTTGCTGGCGGCGGGATGCCGCCCACCTTGGATCTGAGGGTGTTAACCCATTAGCTACATATATAAATGTCATGACGCAGAGACAGTTTACTCTGAGTAGGCAAGGCCCAAGACGGTTTGAAACACAATGTGGCCTTATAAGTCATGTTCAAGCTATAAATTCAGATTTTGTTTAAATAAATTTGGTAATAAATGTGATCTAATCTTATCACTTTCATTCTCCTTCGTGCCACAGCTCCTAATGTGACTGTGACCGTGATGCTGTCTGGAAACTCAGTGGAGCACCAGCTGAAAGGTCTGCAGAGAGGCACCCTGTACACAGTTAAAGTGCTGAGCCAGAAGGACAGTCTTCAGAGCATGGCCATCTCAACTACATTTACCACTGCTAACGGTGAGTGGGGAGGCAGGGGAAGTCCGATCCGTCATGTTTACTGGCTCAGTTCCACAGTAATCTGTGTGTAACCTGGATGATCTGTGTTCCCCAGTGGTTAAAGCCAGTGAGGTGGGGGCTCGCTCTGCACTGATAACATGGAAAAGCTCCACTGTTGTCTATCACAGCTACAGAGTCGTCTATCAGGTGGCAGGAGAAGAGGCGAAGGTGAATAATATCCCTCCATCCTTGGCACTTGCAGAACAAACACGGCTTTTTGTAGCGATTAACTTTGCATGTGTTTCTCGTACACATCAGGAGGTGACCCTGGACTCAACCATCACAGAGTATAAGATGACAGAGCTGCTGCCCATGTCACGCTACATAGTTCTGGTGCAAGGCGAGAGAGAGGGACACTACACGTCTGTTGTCACCACAGAATTCATCACAGGTGAAAAATAAATGTGAAGTAATTCCAGTTTATTTGCTTCTTGCTTACTAAATAATAAATAATCACCCAACGAATTCCTTTTCCTTCCGTTCTTTAGGTAAACTACGATTCCCTTTCCCAACTGAGTGCTCCCAGGAGCTGCTGAACGGAGCGCTGCAGTCAGGGGAAGTGGACATCTACCCACAAGGAAAGGAAGGACAGGTGGTCAGAGTCTACTGTGACATGGAGACCGATGGAGGTGGCTGGACGGTGAGACAAACTCCTGCTGCTTCGACAAGACTGTATTTAATAGGAAAAGGGTAGAATGGGTTTGGAATCTGCTGTGGTGTGGTGTTTCCAGGTCTTCCAGAGGAGGATGAGCGGAAAGACAGATTTCTACAGAACCTGGAGCGAATACAGCGGCGGCTTCGGGAATCTGAGTGAAGAGTTCTGGCTCGGTACAGTTGGAAGAAACAATTATTATCCCATTATAAAGTATTAGCCAGTAGCCTATAATCTACGTCTTCTCTTTCACCCTGTCTACTTTAGGGAATGAACTTCTCCACAACCTGACCAGCGTAGGCCCAGTGAGTCTGAGAGTGGACATGGAGTCTGGAAACGACACGGCTTACGCTCACTATGGCAACTTCTCAATCGATTCCGAGGAGAGGCACTACACTCTCACCGTGTCCGGCTACTCAGGCACTGCAGGTGAACTCAAATGTGGTATTTTCCTGAACAAGTGCAGCGGTGTGTACTATATTTCGTACTATAACGTTGCTGTGTTTCTGTCAGGTGACTCTATGAGATACCATAATGGACGTCCATTCTCGACCCGGGACAAGGACGCCGATCCTCTGGGGATCCACTGTGCCCGGGCCTACATGGGAGGCTGGTGGTATAAGAACTGCTACAAGACCAACCTCAATGGTCTTTATGGCACCAACAGCAATAATCAGGTAAGGATTAGTCTCCAATGGGGTTTCAAACTGTTCTATCGTCTGTGCAGCAACACACTGACTAGATGTCATTCCTTTTCTCCGACACAGGGAGTCGTTTGGATAGACTGGAAAGGCAAAGACTCCTCCATCCCCTTCGCCGAGATGAAGTTCAGACCGTCCAGGTTCTCCCCTGCAACTCACGGCTGAGGGTTCACCAGTGGCCATCGGAAACATCACATCTGATGTAGAAAATCCAAAGGAGGGCGGATCACACAGTCTGATTCTCCGAGCATGTTTTGATCGCTATAATGACGGCTATCACTACAGTTGATTCAATGTGTGTATGAGATTTTTAGTTTTCTGAAGAAAAATATACCAAAAGAGAGGTAAAAGTTTTTAATTGCAACTTTTTGTATAAGTTTATACTGTTCTGCCTGACCCGTACATTTCCACACAGTTTAATACCTTCCTGTGCAGCGCCATGCCACCCCACTACTACTGTAATTAAATATGCACTGTCTCACTCCATTGGAATAAATGTGGCTGTTGTGGGTCTGAAGTGTTGTTGTCTCATTGTGTGCTCTCTTTTTTCCCCGACAACATAAACTAAAGCCTGTGTCAGCTCAGATGTGTTGTTTTGCCCTTCAGCGCATAGCTGCAGTGTTTATCAGGCTGTCTCTTGTTACATGTGATGCATTCATCTTATCGGAAGATATCCTGACCGAGAAAATATTTAGACATCCTTGAGTTTTAGTGAGAACATCAACATGCAGTCATGCAGGCTGCGAGAGGGTTGAGGTGACAATAAATGGGAGGAGCAGCGTGACCATCTGCTTTCTGCAGTGGGGCACCAGCAATAAGTCCCAACATGGAGCTCTCAGTGGTCAGTGTGGGAGCTGTGTTCATGGTTTTACTGCTGCTGATGGTACTCAGCTTCGTCTCAGCTCGGAGAGACGAATCTGTTCAGGGGAATCACATGGGAGGTAAGTCAACAGGAAAATAGGCTCATGTGCATATTTGACCACACTGGTTGTATTTCCCTATTAAGAATCAATATTAGTGTTTTGTTATTACACATATAGATAACTACAGATCACAGTACAGGTCAAATGGGATAATATATTTTCCCATCATCCTCTCTCTTTCTCCATCTTACCTTTCTCTGTACTAACTCTAACCAGACGTTCCATCTGGACGTCTCCCCAGGTCCTCATCTCCCTCGCTCCCAGGTCCCCCTGGTCACTTTCTCATCGGCAACATGATGGAGCTGACACACGATCATCTGCCAATTCACCTCACCAATTTGGCAAAACGCTACGGGAACATTTACAGGCTGAAATTGGGAAACTCAAGTAATCCTTTCAGGTTTCTTTACTGAATGTTGTTGTAATCAGGTTGAGATGACCACCAGACCAAACCCCTGTTTTTTCTTTCAGCCATGGTGGTACTTAACAGTAGTGAATTTATAAGAGAAGCACTGGTGAAGAAATGGTCTGACTTTGCAGGGAGACCAATCTCATACACGGGTAAAAAACTTAAACTGATTTTTCGATGTACTATGCATGAGTAGTTAGTTACAGTATGTCCTTGAAGCCTTTACTGACTTGTATCAGGTGACATTGTGTCTGGAGGAGGGCGCACCATCTCTCTTGGGGATTATAATGAGGAGTGGAGGGCCCATCGGCGTCTCGTCCACAGCACGTTGCAGCGCTGCTGTCAACAATCTTTGCATAACGTGATCGAGAGACAGGCCTTGTTTCTGAGAAAGGTATAAATGACAAGAGGAACAGATTGTCTGGACACATCAAGCTAATCTAAAATCGTAATAGTCTATAAAGTATAAAGCATAGATCTAGCGTACAAACTGGATGTTCGTCTGTTTCCAAAGTGGCCACATAAAAAGGCAAAGTGTGGTTTGGTCACTGTTCAGGTTTTGATGGATTATCAAGGAAATGCTGTGGATCTCTCCGAGGATTTCTCAATGGCTGCCAGTAATGTCATCACCACTTTGGCTTTTGGAAAAGAAGTGAGTATCTTTCACTCACCAGTTTGGTTTGTGTCTAAGAGGAGAGTTATAAATGAGCTTTTCATCAATGACCAGTTGTGGTTGTGGCAGAGCAGAGCTTCCCGTGCCTATTTATGCAGGAGACCAGGGAATTCCACTGTTTATGTTGTCTCTTTTTAGCAGCTTCCATTACTGACGTGTGTTCACAATGTGCTACTCAGTTTCTGTTACAGTGCATTTCATTTGCAGGAAGTATTAAAACACAAATCTCTGTTATTTTTTAGTACGAGAAACGTTCCTCAGAGGTGCATGAGCTGCACAACTGTTTGAATAAAATAGTTGCTCTGTGGGGCTCGCCCTGGATCACTGCTCTGGACTCCTACCCACTGCTCAGGGTCAGTAGATATGAACCCGACTGATTGTAGGAATCATGAGGAGACTCACAACAATGTTTACAATGGGACCTCACACACATTATAACATCTGTTCTCTCTCTAAGAAACTACCAAATCCAGTATTCTCCCGGCTCCTGAGAGAGGTGGCCACGAGAGATGAGATTATAAAACAACATATCAACAATTACAAGGTTGGTAACAACAAATACCAAAGAATAAAAGGCAATATGTGTCGGGTGGGCTACTCCTGCTACAATGCTCAGCTCACACATCGCTTGTTAAAATGAGACACGTTATCCTCAAGATGCTAATGTGAAAGTAGGTTTTTACAGCTAAAGAAAGAATAATAATGAGAAATCATCTCAGATAGATTCACCTTTCAAATCAATTATTCTTTGCAGAGAAGTTGTTGAATCCCAGATCTCATCTGTTCACATTGATCAGCTGTGACTTTCTTTTCTGTGCAGTCACAAGACAATAAGAGCGAGGGCGCCATCACAGGGTCCCTCCTCCAGGGCCTCGAGGAACAGTGCAACACAGAACAAGGAGTGGTGAGGAGTGAGGACCAGGAGAGGTCAAGATGAAATGTATCGAAACAGACTATGAACTGGATTTAAAGAAGTTTTTTATATTATTCACCTGTTTGCTACAGCTCCTCACAGACACTCACGTGCACATGGCCACCGTGGATCTTCTCATCGGGGGAACGGAGACCACCGCAGCCTGGCTGAACTGGACTGTCGCCTTCCTTCTGCACAGGCCCGAGGCAGGGAACCCTTCTACTTAAAAAACCTCGAACACATTTACAAAGTTCATATCCATATGTCTGTCCTCTGTTGTTTTAATCTCCAGGTGCAGACCATGGTGCATGAGGAGTTATGCACAGTACTGGAGAGCCGATATCCCAAGTACACTGACAGGAACAGACTCCCCGTCCTGACCTCTTTAATCAACGAGGTGCTCAGGCTGAGACCAGTTGCCCCGTTGGCGGTGCCGCACAGAGCCATCAGAGACAGCAGGTCCGCAGAGCGACGAGGATATTTTGAAAATTCTCAATCTCTATGCCCCACGTAACTGTGTGTGTTTCTAAAGTGAAAGAAATTCCTGGATCACCCCAAAATGTTTTGGGTTCATCCCGGGCACATCCAACATCATTCCACTAAGTTTCGTGGGGAAATCTGTTCAGTAGGTTTTGCGTAATCCTACCCACAAACAAATTTTTTAAAAAACAGACAGACAGATAGACAGACAGACAGATAGACAGACAGACAGACAGACAGACAGACAGACAGACAGACAGACAGACAGGTGAAAACGTAGTCTCTTTGGCAGAAGAAATGAAATGACACAAAAAGAGTTACGTGTGCTGGAGATAATTTCTATGTAGGTCAGAGCCTTTTATTGACATTGGTACAAGCTGGTACAAACACACATTTCCCCCCAAAAAGAAAACAACCATGAAACAGGACGGACTGGGACCTGAAATGATGCACAATCCTATCATAAACATTAAAGAACAACTTAACGATATTGTGTAAATTAATTATGTCAGACATGGAAATGACAAAGAGAACAAAAAACATGGCACACACACTAGAATATTTCTACAGCTACAAACCACGAGCATTAATTTGAAGTGTGTTGCAATACTAAACAAACACTTGAGTCCTTGGGATCCGGTGAGGCCAGGAAAAGAACATACATTTCTTTCTCACTAATTTTGTGTTCTTCTGTTACATTTATGTGCAATATTTGATCTGCTCTTCACTTTGCATGATGACAGATGTACAATCTCATATTCAGCATTGCAGGTTACTTCATCCCTAAGAACACAGTCATCATTCCAAATCTTTTTGGAGCTCACCATGATCCCGCAGTGTGGACTGACCCATGCAGCTTCAGACCAGGTACCGCTCAAACTATCGGATAAACACCTTTCACTTGGCTCAGCAGCAGGCCTGAAATAAAGAAGCGTCTTTCTCCCTCTCCCTCAGAGCGCTTTCTGGAAGGAGGAGGAGGCTCCACCACCCGCTCCCTGGTGCCTTTCGGAGGGGGGGCTCGGCTCTGCCTGGGGGAGTCTGTTGCCAAAATGGAGCTCTTTCTGTTCACGGCCTATTTGCTGAGAGATTTCCAATTTGTCCTTCCCGAAGGCGAGGCGTCTCTGCCCGACCTGAGAGGAGTCGCGAGTGTGGTGCTCAAGGTCAAGTCCTACAAAGTTAGAGCACGTCTAAGACCTGTGATTGATCCCTGAGGGTTAGGGCTAGGTGCAGAGGGTTAGGGTTAGGGTTAGGGTTAGCATAGCTGACTTGATGCTTAAACATTAGTTTGTCTCTGTGCATATGAATGAATGTTTCTTGTTTTGCTAAATTATCCTGATTAAAACAGCATTTTCATGGGTTCATTAGGGCCTAGTCACATGTACACATATGTTACTGTGGTGAACTTTTGCCTCCTGTTCATCTGTGAGAGCGAGGAGGAGGATCAATCACTTTGTTTCCTGTGGCAGAGCAAACTGCAGCGTGGCTTCGCATGGACTTAAACTTTTGGTGAACTTTGACCCGTGATATTCGCTGTGCGTGTTTGAATGACATGTCGACATGTTCCAGGTAATAATTTAGTTTCAGGCAGGGCAAACGCTTGATGTTTGATGTATTCTTGTACTTATTATTATTTTAATATTTTATTGTACAGCACTTTGATCAACTTACGGTTGGATGTTTTAAATGTGTTTTATAAATAAACTTGATTCATTCACGAAGTCATAAAGTACTGATCAGTTTAGCACAGTGCTATGACAGTCATCATGGATTACATCAAGGTAAAACATGGAGATAACACGGAATCACAACCTGGATCAGCTGCTGTCTAAGACAATCAGAAAACTGTGGAGTTATGACTGATCATATACCCTCCAGTAAAGTCCTCATGTACTGTGGCTGAGACTGAATTATGTCCTAATGGTTTCAGGTTAAGCTTGTTACAGGTTTGACTATCTACAGGTCATTTACAAAGTACTTCCTGTTTCATCGAAATATCTGAAATGCCCCACCACAGACCAGATCCACCTTAACTAAACACTTCCTCATATTAACATAGTCTGAAGACCACAAGGGCAAAATTTGAAGTTTATCAAATTGTTAAACATGTTTCCTTGTAAACATTTCTTATAAGTAGGATGTCAAAAATTGCATGACTAATGATAATGATTTCCAAATGACAGATTTCCTGTCAGGTTGAGGGTTTGGCTCCAGGAGCCTGTTCAAAGGCTCAACGTAACAGACAAGTGTTTACCAAAGTTCATACATCTAGTACATATTTAAAACAGAGGGCTTGGATTCTCAATACTGCAGACAAGCCATTTCACCACATGCACAGCCCATAATGTAGGTCTGACAGCAGCCCCCAGTGGACAAACACGGACCATGCTACAGAAAGTGATGATCGAAGATCTTTCTCATGCTCTCATGTTACAGCTCTGGCTTGTAGAAGTGTTGGTATTTTCTTGAACATGTTTATTTGAACATGTAAAAGGAAACATATCACAGTAAAATCACAACAGACAGAACCTCATGAAGACACAGTTGAGGGTTAAATGTGTAAATGTGTAATAATGAACACTGATTCCTCTCAGGGGCTGGTTACATATTAAACATGAGCTGGGACAATGTCATTTCTTGAAAATTTGTTTCGTAAAACCTCTGCCATTAGAAGATTTGGCAATGAGCAAGAAAATCTGTACGAGAAGAGACCCTGTGAGCGAGAGAAGAAAGATGACTTCTCCTTCTCTGCTGGAACTCTGTCTCCTCTCTCTTACATGGACAACAGCTGGGGTTCAGTCACCAGGTAATGACAAAGTGATTACTAACTATCACCAATGATTATGAAAAGGTTTTCTATTCAAACTGTTTTGATACATTTTATCTGTAGTTAATTTAGTGTCGGATATGGTTTGATAAATCCAGGCTTTAAGGGTCTGTTATCAATTCATATTTCAATACGGAAAATGGAAAATTGGAAAACAATTGATCTGATGAATGAAAAACAAAAAAATTGAAAATGTATTTAAATTTGTATCCTCTTTGACCTAACTTTCAAAACGTATACTGTAAAATGAATACACAGTTAAAATGATTGGATTCCAGATAGATTAACTATCAGCTGAGTTTACAGTATGTTGAGTGTCACTGGTATCACATACATAAATTTTTCAAACATGTAACCCTGGTTGAGGTAAATAATATTTTCCTCAGAGCTATAACTTGCACAAATAAATACTTCATTTCATCTTCTCCAACAGATCATCTGGTGATCTTCTCCTTCACTATGGACAGTATTTCTTTGCCATGTGGGATTTCCTCTATTAAATCCTATTCCTCTGTTAACTTGAGCATGGTTGGAGAGTTTGGTTGGGTCACTGAGGTGGTGAGAGCTGGAAGAGTGAGCGCTCCAAGCGTCCCCAGGTTGGGCCTGCTGCAGGACTGCTCTCTGGAGATCAACCGCCCTGGGCTCAACGATGCACGGCTTTACTCTTGTGACAGTGGAGCTCTAAGGTCAAGTGTTTCCCGTCTGATTCTCCAACGTAAGTGAGTTCCTTCTCCTGGTAGGTCAAACAATCCTTGTATTTGTTAAATCGCAATATCACAGTGGTGCCTTTTTTTTGTTTTCATTCAGCAGTTAGTGAGAGAACGGATCCTGCAGAGGAGATGCCAAGGGACTCAGAACGACGTTGTTAAAGCCTCCATCAGTCACACGACAACACGAACAGGTACTTATCTGTGCTCACGCCTAATGACAGATGGTGTAGAGGAAGTGTTCGCTGCACTGGCGGGGTCAGTGTCACTCTCCTGCAGCAGCACTTCCTCTCTCGTTGTCAGTGGCATTGTGAGGTGGGCAGTGGGTTGAAGACCCCTCACACACGATAGCTCACATGAAAAGGACCAATCAGAGGCCTTTCATTTGAAGAAAGACTCGTCACTGCTCATCAGTGAAGTGACGGCTCTGCATGCAGGAGACTACAAGTGATTAGAGGCCTCTGATGAGAAAAAGGTTTTAAACTATATCAGACTGCACACCCTCGATGGTGAGTATACCTCTCTTCAACTTAGAGGTGCAGTGTGTAGGATTCAGTGACCTCTAGTGGAGAAGTTGCACGTTGCAGCTGAATACCCTTTCCCCCACCCTTCTCTTCAAATCATGACAGAGAACCTGTGGCAGCCTTCAGTTGTTCTAAAAATTCAAAAGATGTTTAGTTTGTCCAGTCTGGGCCACTGTAAAAAACATGGCAGCCTCGGTAGGGAGGACCTGTTCCCGTTGTAAATATAAAGTATGTAAATATAGAGTGCCCATTCTGGGGTGAAGAAAACCCCAATTCGTACAATTTAGATGAAACACACTAGTGAAAACATCACAAGGATTATTTAAAATTCCCTTTCTGCCAATAGATTCCTTTCAGCTAAATCTTACAAACTGTAATTTTAAAATCAAGCCACGTTAACTGCCATTAAAACTTATTTATATTTATTCTTACTTGTATGTTTTGTGTTTACAGTTACTTCACAGTGCGGAGCAGAAGGACATATTCTCACCTTGACGTGTGTGCTTACCTGCACTGACACATGTGACAAAGACTTTAATTTAACCTGGTCTGGAAGAGGCCAAACTCTCCGGCAGAGTGGTTTGATAAACCGCGGTAACACTCTCATAAACACATTAATTCTCCCAGTTTGTTCTCCGAGCTCGGCTGAAATAAAATGCTCTGTGCACCGAGAGGGTGTTGTGATGGCAACAGAGGAGTGGGGCTCTGTCAGCTGTAAGCATGCGCAGTGATATCACAGCACTTTCCTGATTAAACCAACATGATGCTCCATTGTTTCTGAAACAGGGCTTAAATGATGATAATTCATTGTCCCCAGCTTTGCAGACGCCTGCAATGGTTAGTCCTTCCTCTGGGTCTTATGATGTGTGTAGCTGCTGGAGGAGTCTTCGTTAAGAGGAAGCGCAACAAGGATGCAGGTACTGATTCAGCTCGCGATAATGAGGATTCAAGAACCTTGACGTCAATGAACCATTACCTGGATGGTTAATGTTTTCCTTCATCTCTCTTTGCAGCACATGAACAGTCAACTATTGGAATGGTAAGAGGAAACTGAAGTTAGTAGAACGTCACTCAGTAGAGCAACCACATTTCACATTTGATCCAGACTTTTATCAGGATCTGCAAAAAATTTATCCCACACTCATAAATATCAGTCCCCTAAACATGCTAGATGACGATAACAAGAAAATAATGCTAAAAGCAGAGATTGCTGCAGATTCTTTTTGTCGAGCTGATATATCTTGATGTAAAAACTCTTCTCCAATTCCTCTTCACAGACTCACGTGTATGAGGATGTTAATAATGCGGAACTACAACAGAAAAAAGATCCAACTGAGAAGCAGCCACCAGCACTGAGTTTTTATGATTTATTACAAGCTGTGAACTGGATCCTTTTATTCTTTGTGTTTTTGTCCCTATTTTAACCTAAATGAATAAATTTCACACCCATCAATGAAATAAAAATCAAGTTTTCCAAAAATGTGTGACCATTTATCAACCTGCAGATATGAATTCAAATCGGATGAAGGGTTTTAATGAAAGATCATGTTTTTATTTCATTTAAAGTGAAATAGACGGTTACAAATGGGGAATATGAGCACAGTTACTCTTCTTTTCAACACAATAATACAGTTTTAGTTCAGGGCTTTAGCTCTTCTGACATAACTTCAAACTGCACTAACTACATAAACAGGTCCAACCTAAGGTGTTGATTTGTTTCTGTATCTGGGAAAGTGGAAAAACAGCAAAATCCAAACTCCCAAATACTGTATTTCTGAACTAAACTTTTCTCATATTTTTTGAAAACTTCTTGTTTTAGCCGATGTCACATATCTGTAGATTCAGCATCAATGTCCACATCCAGATTAGACAACAAGCAGGAACATCTTCTTTTCTTGAGCAGCTTTTAATAGTGAACTGCAATAAAGGAGAGAAAAGTTGTTAATGTGTCATTTGATCATGAAGAGAATTAAAGTATGCTTCTGTGATTTAATTTTAAATGTACCACTTACACGTCATCGGGGTTTCATTGTCGTATTGATGGTAGATACTGTTGACTCGTTGGTTTAAAGGATCTGGGAGATCAAATGAAAGGTCGTCAGTGGAGAGTTGAAAAAAGAAAGATGGTGGGGACAATGTCATTTCCTGAGGGGGGGGGGGGGGGGTAACAGTGACTGAGTCAAAACAGGAAATTAGAGAAACAAGGAGCTCACCATCTGAGCATGGCATTGTCTCATAAATGTAGTCGGACTGCATCAGTATCCCTGATCAACAACAAGAGAAAAAGCAGCCGTCAGGGAGACTTCACACTGCAGTCGTGTCAAAGCTGAAGCATGTGCACAGATCAGACCTGCTGCTGGTGAGCTCTGGGTTTGCTGTGGGAGTCTCTGGGTGTCACGGCAGCAGTAAATTAACACTCCTATCACTGCAGCAGCGACGACAATAAGGACTGAAGACACAACTGCGATAACTGTTCCCCCGCTCCCCTCCTGACCCTTCTCTGAGAGAGGTTCAGTTTTTGTCAGTGCTGAGGGAGACAGGAAGTGAATTAAAGAGATTAACTGACAAGATAAATACGGTATATATATAAAAAGTAAACAAACCTTGCTGAGTCTCTGCTGCAGTGACCGGAGACGGTGTGACCTCGACAGCATCTTCAGATTAATAAAGGACACAGAAAACGCACAGCTATGTATATTGTCATTTGTTGGTGTTAATGATGATGCCAAATATATTTGCTTGAGAAATTACCTTGGACTTGAATCTTCATGTCAAAGCAGCGTTGAGTTTGCTGGTCAGTGTAATTACATCTGTACCACCCGGTGTCACCTTCTCTCACAGACAGGATAACCAGTGATATGAGGTTCACTTGAACCCTATCAGAGGGGAGGGACAGAGGCTCACCTCCTTTTACCAAAAACCAGGAGATCTTCTGGGGTCTTGATGTTTCGGCCACTGGGCAATTCAGTTTGATGGGTGTGCTGGGTGTTGCCTTCAATGCTGGCAGGACTTTGCAGTCTGAAAGAGGAGAGATTATTGTTTTTATAAGTGAATCATTTGTGATTTATTTGCAACATAATGAAAATAAAACGTGTCATCTCACCTTTAACTACTAAAGATGTGTTTTTGACCAGCGTGCAGTCCCAGCCTTGGCACATTTCACAGCTGTAAAGACCCTCATCAGATTTTTGTACATTTGTGAGAAGGAGAGACATCTGTCCTTCCTCATCCTCTTCCCACTTCACACGTTTGGCGACCTGGGACTTAGGAGGCCAGGTCAGGACATCTTCCATCCGACCAGTGTCTGCGGAAAGCTTCATCCACCTGAATCTGTAGCCGCTCTTTGGATCCGTCGTGATTGCTTTGACACAAGGGAGAGTTGCATCCTCTTCTCGAAAAGCCGTTACAGTCAATAGTGAGTCGGCTTTGAAGTGGTGACCCCACCCCCAAAGAAAAGATCACGTTTAGAGAAGCACATGGAGGAAATACTGTTTAGTGTATTTGAAAATGATCTGCTTTCAGTATCAGAAATATAAAACAGATTATCAAAGATTGTACAAGACATTTATCAAATATACATTTAACAATACTTTATACCTTTGTAGTTATCTAACTGTTATAGTATATACTGAATACTGCAAAAGGATTCTTGTCTACTGAGGAAAAGAAAGAAACCAGATTCCCTGATTAAATCTGATTAAGATTATTCATGGATCGACTCACCTCTGCAGTCTGATACCATCATGGCCAGACCTGACAACAAGAGACACTGTGGAGAAAACGCTGCCATTCTCCGTGCAAGTTCAGACAAGAGGCTGATATCCTCTGGATTTGCTGGGGTATCTGCTGGTGTTTTTTTTGTCTCCACCTATTTTCAGTTCTTTAGGTCGCACAAAAGTCTCATACGGAAACTACCTGCACAGTGAGATGTTCCTCTGTTGTCTCGTTTACGTGGCTAATAGCGCCACCATGTAGCCAGGACTAAGCGTTACATCAACTTGACCACTGGCTACTATAAAGTACATCTTATAAGTTGCCCATGGGCCTCATGGTTAAATGTGAGCAGGGAAAGTGTAAAGAGAAAGAGGAATTGACTCTGTGAAACCTTCCTCTATAACAAAAAATAACCTTTGGAGAAGAAAAAAAAAAGGCCTCCTTAACAAATTATTATTCAATTAATGTGTATTTAACTCTGATCTTTTTTTCTGACCTAATTAAAATTTCAACAGATCTTATATGAGCTTATACATTTGAATAAGTCCATCCTCAGCCATTACACAGTTTTTATCCTATCAGCAAGCATCTCTCAATGAAGTGTTACAACAGAGCTGTTTACTTCCTTATCTGGTCAAATTCAGACTTACTGTGAACATTATCATAAGCCTCCCCATTTTGACCTCAATTGGCTGTAACCTTAAATACGACGTAGGAACCTCACTTATGCAAACCGAAACTTTGTCACTTCACTTCCTCTTCTGGCTCCATTTACAAAAGCACCATCGAAAGGCTTTCTCTGTCTCAGTGGAGTTTCCACAGTCTCTCAGCTCGGTGCACAGCAATGGACAGCAGGGTTCAAGGTTAGTCAGACCTTTTCCCACTCTGTGTTTGTTTGTCATTTTTATGATCTTGAAATTCTTTAATTTTGCAAGTGCAGTTAAAACAATAGTAATTTGTTTATTTCTTGAATGGACGATTTGTTGGTTTCTCACAGGTGGTAAAGCATTTGGCGTCCTCAAGTCTCAACAGGAAGAAAAACTGACCTCTACAAATGAGGTGTGTTGAACTGAAAGTTACCATGTTAGTAATAAAGTCCCCAAGTTAAAGAAGTTAAGTAAATGTTTTCCCTTGTGTTCCTCCAGGCCTTTCTTTCAGATCCCCAATATGCAGAAGAGGAAGAACTTGCCTCAAAGCTTGAAATGTTCAAAAGTGAGTATTTAAGGGCCACTAATCTATATTCCAATGTTTCCTTTCCCACCGGGATGTTTTATATTATGGTTCATGTATTTTGTATATTGTATGTATGTATCGAACACAACATTTTTTCCAATGTTTGCCTATAAAATGTTGGGTCGCAGGTAGTAAACAAATTGACTATGGGACTTAAGCATTCACAGAGGATTTCTGTTCAGTGTTTTATTTTGTGTCCGGTCAGGTTTCTTTTGAATAAGATTGTGTTTTCTTGTATTACAGAAAAATACATGGAGTTTGATATGAATGACAAAGGAGAAATAGGTAAGAATGCAACGGTGCAATTTTTTTTTTGACATCAAGTAGCATCTGCTCACAGTTGTGGCCCAGAATAAATGTCTCTTCACAGAATATGTGTTTGTATAAATCTGTAATAATCAGTATAGTCATTTCACAGATATAATGGGGTTAAAACGAATGTTGGAAAAAATGGGTCTGGCAAAGACTCACCTGGAGCTTAAAAAGATGATGTCAGAGGTGGTTGGAGGGACGTCGAAAGAGACTTTTGGCTACAATGACTTCCTGAACATGATGCTGGGAAAAAGAAATGCAATACTAAAACTGTGAGTATAAAACGGAGAGTGGCTGAAAACCCAAAGTTGTGTAACCGGAGGTTTAGTTCTGTTCCCAAATTGCGAAAATAAAGCTGTGTTTTGAAAATTCTGAAATTCATATGACGTAATTGGTTAGGTTGATTTCCTTTAGTCTGTTCAAATTAGAAATGTGTTAACAAGTTCAACTAGTGTCTCAGTCTTTAAACATGAAAGTATCCTAATGAAGTACAGTATTTAAGATGTCTGACAGTTTTTCTGAATCAAAAGCTGTCAAAACTTTACAACAATACATTTTCAAGCAGCTGACTTGTCTTTTTCTACATTTAAGGATCTTAGCATTTGAATGCATGGGGAAGGAACAGGAGCAGAAAGATGTTGGACCACCTAGCCGCAAAAAAATCTCAGATCTGCCCTGAACATGCTCGCCATCCTAAACTGGAATCAGTCTCATTGATACTTTTTTTTATGGTAACTCCTTAATGCTTTCAAATTCCTGTCAATAGAGGGAAATCTGAAAATGTTGATTAAATAATTGAATTTACAAAAAAATATTTGTGCATTCTGTGTTGTGTGATTATGACAAAAGCTGTAATGCTACAGAAACATTCTGTACCTTCAACAAAGTGATAAGTTAACATAACAATATGAATGTATGTTGTATTTTTATTTGCTCTCCTTTTGCTTTACATATTTTTGTGATGAAATGTTATTGGAAAAATAACCACATCTTTCAATAAATACATACAATAAAAGAGGAAACTGTTGAACTTATTATTTTAAAAAGACATTAAATAAAGGGAAAAAAATCGCAATTTCTATTTCAAATAGTTGATTTAAACTAATTGAAATAGAAATAAAAGAAGTGACAATAAATATATTAAGGTTTTTATTCGGTGGTTTTATTCCTGTTCCTATGGCTTTATTTTGAAAAGTCCGGATGACCGGAAGCCGCGTTTGTCTTCCGGTGAACGAGGTCATAGGAAACGAGCTGTAAAGTTTATGTTTATTAATCTAGAGAAGGTGAGTAAAGTGATTTAATACGAACAGCGGCTTACACACAACAGAGAGGACTCCTTTATACATGCTGCTCTTAGAATAAATTATTTCCACACAGTCTGCTGGACGTTTTTCCTTTTAGTTAATCCCTGCTAGCAAACAAGCTAGCGTGTAAATCCAGAGCTAACACAAGCAGCAGATCACACACACATTCAAAGGTACATTTAAGATTATACACGAGTCACATCACATAGTTAATAAGCAACTGTTTAGCTTGTAGCTCATATTGTGTAAATATAATGTTGAACCCGTGCTTTTAACGTTGACAGCGCTAGACTCATTTCGTTTAGCCTCGAGCTAACCGCTGTGTTTCGGTCCGTGAGCAGGATGAGCAGCTCAGAGGAGGTGTCCTGGATCTCCTGGTTCTGTGGACTGAGGGGGAATGAGTTCTTCTGTGAGGTCAGTTTTCTGGATGCATGTCAATCTTAAAACCTCCTCTTCCTCCCTTCAGGCTGCGACAGCTCAGCAGCACGAAGCCAATCCTACATGTCAAACACAAGGAGTTCACTGTGCTGTGTGTGGAGCTGCAACAAGCAACCACTAAAATACTTATTTAATAGTAAAGACAAACTGTCAATCAATAAATTAATCTGAAACTTAAAGAACGTTTAAAAGACAGAAGACTGCTTTATGAATCGTTAAACTGAGTTTAGTCGGTGGCCATAGTCTCCTGATGTGAACATTTCTAATAATCAGTGGGTGAATCATAAATATGATGAATCAAAACCCCAAATTATATAAAAATGCAATTTAAGTCTGCAATGAAGAGTGGGTGAAAATGTCCCATTCAAAACCATAACAATTCTTATCTGGCTTCAAATATCATAGTAAGAACTTACTGATTAACTTACATGTAAATGGAAAAATAACTCCTTATTTTCTATTTTTAGCTAGTTTCATTTTCACAACACAGCACATTCTTCCCCCCCCCCCCCCCCCCCACCAAAAAAAAAAAAAATCACATCCCCTTTCAGTTTTTACTTTGGTCCAGAGGAAACACATTTAATATCAGATGTATCTTGTGATAAAAATGAGAAATGGGTACTCCGGGACTTCCTGTGTAACACATTTCATTTCCTTCCCTTGAACAAATGCATGTTTCACAAATTAGCGATAATGTAATAACTACCACTCGGTAGTCGTACATAGGGACTTACAACTGCTATTTGCTGCTAATCTTTCCCACTGAAGCACACAGAGCCAGACTCACAGAGCACCTTAATGAGAAATGTTAAAGGAACACTTAGAATAACGATACTAGGAACAGTGGAGTTTGTTGGCATCAGTGTGAGCCACAGTTCGAACTCTAATTTTAACCCCATGCTTTCTTTATTGGCAGTATCAAAGTAATCCAGTTAAACTCTTATGTAATGTTTCCAAACCAGTGTGCCGTGACAATGTGCTGGTGCCAGACTAATTAATGCAATTAACTGCCATCCACGGTCTCCCACTGCTGCGTTACAGGTCGACGAGGACTACATACAGGACAAATTCAACCTGACAGGTTTGAATGAGCAGGTGCCTCACTATCGTCAGGCTCTGGACATGATTCTCGATTTGGAGCCAGGTGAGAGGCCATTAAGGAAGTTGTCATGTAAAATTAGACAAAGCGGTGGGAAGAGATTTAATTGCCTGAGTTTCTTCTAACTGACAGATGAGGAACTCGAAGACAACCCGAACCAGAGCGACCTGATAGAGCAGGCTGCAGAGATGCTCTACGGGCTTATACATGCACGTTACATCCTCACAAACCGAGGCATCGCACAAATGGTGGGCTGCTGCTTCACTTACTCATCTAATTTCAAATCCTTACGTCATGAAAGCACTGATTTCTAAATGTATTGCTCTCTGTAGTTGGAAAAGTATCAGCAAGGGGACTTTGGCTATTGCCCCAGAGTCTATTGTGAGAATCAGCCCATGCTTCCTATTGGTAAGTCGGACTTTTCCTCAGCCTTCACAATAAATATATGCAAGAACCATGCTGCAAGTAGATTTGTGACTAAGACTAAGTGTCGTCATCTATCTCCTGTCTGGTGTAGGTTTGTCAGACATCCCAGGAGAAGCGATGGTGAAGCTTTATTGCCCAAAGTGCATGGACGTGTACACCCCGAAATCCTCCAGACATCACCACACAGATGGAGCCTACTTTGGAACAGGGTTCCCCCACATGCTGTTCATGGTGCACCCAGAGTATCGTTCAAAGCGACCAGCCAACCAGTTTGTGCCAAGGTCTGTTGACTTGACACTTCTGGTCACTTATTATTAATGATGATATTGCACATTGACTAAGATCTTCTGTCACACGCTATACGAATATGTTTTCATCAGTTTAATGTAGTGATAATGATCGAAAGGCAGAACCTGCACCAGATATTTATTCATTCAAATAATGTGGACTGTTTACTGACTGTTATAAGTACTAAGAAATCTCTCTGTGTCCAGGAAGTGATCATATTTTTGTTTTTTTCAGGCTTTACGGTTTCAAGATTCACCCAATGGCTTATCAACTTCAACTTCAGGCTGCATCAAGTTTCAAGAGCCCAGTCAAGACAATTCGCTAGAGCTCCGCTTTGACAAAGATGGTGGACTCAAGGACTTTGTCGTTTACTACTCCTTTGGAGCAATAGATTATATACTCCTAATAAATGCCCATACAGTTCTCCAAACTCGCATCTGTCAATACACATTTTCACAGTTTTTTCAACAAGTTTTTCTGTATTGAACATGTAATTATTCCTAAAGGATCAATCTCTTCATTGATTTTTCAACTGATGTCAATTTATCTTTTCAGATTTGAAGGTTTGTTTTAAGCAGAAGTTGTTTTAAGTGAAGGCTGCACTTTGCTGCTTTGTGGTTGATTGAATGTAACAGGAAATGTCACCAACTCCCCCCTGATAGCTTTCAATACTTAAAAGTTATTATTAAAATGCGTAAAAATCATATTCACTTGTACTGCAGAGCTAATATTGGAATGTGCTTGAGATTGTATTCTATTAATTGCAAAGTGTATGCATAAGGTGATATTTCTAAGAAAATATGGAAACCAAATGGAGTAAGAGCTCATTTTTAAATGGACCTAAGTTTGATTTCACTTTTGTTTTGACGCTGTGTTTGCTCTAGATTCTTAGGCTTATTTGTAGTTTCATCCTGTTTACATTGCATTCGAGACACATCCACTATGAGAAAAGTAAATGGCATTAAATATTTATCCCTTACCAAGATCTCATTCACATGTGCTTCACACATACACAGCCCACCGGAATGCAAAGTAATGCATATTTTATTTTTTTTCATAAAAAGACGGATAAGTCACAAAGCAACAATATTTTCCATCGTCTAAAAACTAATTTTCTTCAAGTGGAATTCTACAATTTCTTCCAGGGGAGTTTGCTGTTGTTCTTGTAACTACAATAACTCCTTTTTTGGTTTAAAAAAAAAGTTTGCTAACAAACATTCTATCTAAAAAGGGATCGTATATTTTTTAAGTATTTCCACCTCTATGGAAAGATCCAGGATAACAGCAAGTGAGAGAGCAAATCTACTACGAGTATATGGTAAAAAGGCTTTTACAAACTTGGTTGATAATGAATGGAATATTTAACATTGTGACATCTTCAGTGGAAACCAGCTTGTGTTGAAACATCACAGTACATCAACTCACATGAAACATTTCCTACTTTACAAATAAATTACTGTATAGTAGAACATGTAAAAAATACAACTTGTGCTCCTATGAGAGAAAAGCCACATATACAGGGACAGCTGCCTTCACCTCTTATACATGTGTTTACCGTGAAAGACAAGCTTTTATATGAATTGACCTCACTCAGCTGAACATAAATGTACATGTAGGTAGGGTAACAGGGATGGATATACATATATGGACATTCCACATACAGTCATGGAGGTCTGTAGTCTTACAAAGAATATCAAAACCTGAGATAAACAGACTTTTTTTTGTTTTTAAATCAACCAAATATATTGAAAGCAGTTATGACTTCTATGCTACCTAATAAAACATGGCTGTGGGAAGCACTCCATTGTCACACGTAAATTGTGAAAAGGTTTGAGAAACTTGGTGGACTACAAGAGGAAACGAATAAGAATGATTCAGGGCGTCAGGCAAGACTTAAGATTCGGTAAACAGCACATTGGCAACCTACAATTTCATGAGAAGATGGATATGAATAACTTAAAAACCTCAATTTGTACAAATACTATAAAAGCATCAATTCTATAAAATAGAGAAATATTTCAAAATAGATCAATTTGTAATTCAAACTTTACAATGACGTGTAGGCTACCATTTCCTTCGCTGGTTTGGAAAAAGAAAAGATTTTAGGTTTTTGTTTTTGTACCTGAGCAGTGAACAAAGCGAGCAAACTGTCCAAAGCACAGAATATCTTTGTTCACATATTAATGTGAGGTATGTCATTTCATAAAAAAGAAAGAAAAAGGTCTCTCCTGAATTAAATAGACCCGCAAACAACAAGAGTTACCTTGAATGTAGTCTTAACGTTCTCTCACAGCACCAAGGGGATAAATGCTGAAAACTGTGTCTAAACTAGCATGGCAACAGTGCGTTTGTATAAAATTAACAATTTAAAAACAACTAGGAAATTAAAAGCATTTAAAAGCAAACATAACTGAGATCACATAACTGAAAATGCTGTCTTTCAACCAATAGAAGTGTATTTGCTAAGCGTATTTTTCGAACATCAGGATAAGCATTTAACAAGAACTGAACACCTGTGCTGCCGCTGTCTACCTACAATGAACATTCCGACTGAAAAACAAAAAAGATTCGACAAACATTTCGTCTACTCAAGTTATTAGATTTAGTTGCAGATGTGTGAAATATTTCTTTTGGGGTATTTGTGTGCGTAGATAGAGCTGGTCAGTTGGTGCCGATCACGGGGTGGCGGACGTGGAGGGTCCAGGAAATAAATGAAAGTGGTGATTCAGTTACAATGCTGATGCTCCGCCATGTTTCTTCTGCAAGACGGGAAAAGTCAAAAGGGTCATCGTCATCATCATCATCATCATTAGAAAGTTAAACACTTTGCTGTCAAGAGTTAGATGAGAAGATCATGACTACATCTCATGTCCTTTAAATATAAAGCTACAGCTAGCAGCAGATTAGTTTAGCTTAGCATAGGGGCTCCACAAAGTCATTGCTCCCAGCTATAGACAAAGACAAAGATGGCCGACATGACAGCTCCCAAAGGTGAAGCCAATATATATATATATAAATATGTTTAGGTTTAGTGCACAGCCAAAACATAAACATCAAATTGTCCATTTAATTTTTTATGTTAAACAATTAAGATATATATAACACATTGATGAGCTTAAGAGGCAATGTTTTGCCTATATTTATGCTAAGCTAAGCTAGCCATGTTCAGGATCTGCCCGGTACTGTTTTTGTGTCCTAGGTGGAAGGTGTGTACCTTATTCTGGTCAATGTCAGAGTCTCCAGTTATGACGATCCTCTTCTCCACACGAGTCTCTGAGGATCCACCTTTCACTACCTGGTAGAGGGAAGAACAAATATGTAACCAAGATGCAAATAAAATGATATTCAACTGAAAAAGGCAAGAGCTGGATTATTGATTCTTGCCTTTGAGATGTGAGTGGTAGTGGTGGTGACTGTCGTGCCACTAGGGGTCTCTGAGGTCTGGGAGCTGGACACCGTTGTGCTGTCTTTGTCCTCGTCTGTCCCATCAACCTGAGGACAAACGGAAATGAAAAGGTGGACTGAATATCATTTTAGATTTTGTGACCCCTGAGCATCAGCCAGGGAAGTTTCTGTGCTGCCTCATGCTCAATGTGGAGCCCCTGGCCTGGTCCTCCCAGACCTGCTGAGACTCAGCTTGTGCTGCAATCTCCTCCATGCTATACAGCCGAGACAGATCTGGGCTGAGCAGGTGCTGGAGCCCCTACCTTTGAAGACTCATAGGTGAAGGTCTTGGTCGGGACGATAGGGACCTCTGTGGTGGAGATGCCGGTGGGTAAGGAGATGGAGGCAGCTGTGATGGTGACTGTCTGGGTCTGCACCAGAGGGGGCTGTGGATGGGAGCATAGCCCCATGAGTTGTTGTCTGTTTAACTGGAGAATTGGCAGCACACAGCAACCATTTTATCTCATTTTTCTCCTCACCAAATTTCATTTGATTAATATTTTTGGAAACAACAACCTTGTTAATCCTCTTCCCACCACCAGCTATCACAGAGGGGAAATAGGAAACGGAAAATATAAAGCCAGAAGTGGGTTTGTAAAGATGATGAAAGTAAAATAAACGCGTTTTGTGGCAGAAAAGAACATGCTCATGTTAAAGTGACCCGTCACCTCAGTGGAGAAGAACTTAGCCCATCACTGTGCAACACATCTGCAGCAAGCCCTTACATTTGACCAGTAGCTGGCGTAATTCACACCACAACTCGCCATATAAGAATCACAGGTTTAATGTCATGGTGCTGCAAAGAAGTGAGCAAGTGGGGCTGGCGTGAAATCATACAGAGGCCATACAGAGGCCAAGCAGAGACAGAATCAGCATCACTCTGAGGGAGGCAGGAGACTACCTGGAAGCAACGTATGACCTGTGGACCCTGGCTCCTGAAATAGGAGGCCGGGGCAGATCCGACTATCCTCCCAGCGCGCTCCGACACTGCAGGACATGATCCTCCTTCCTCCTGGGTCTCATCTAAAGCTTTACAGCCAGGCTCGAGGAAGGCAGGCAACTGGGCCGTCTCCTCCTCTAGGATGGGCCCCAATGAAGTCTCAAAAACTACAACACCATCTTGATCACATGAGTCTTCCTCAACAGGAGCACCGTGGGCTTCGACACTATCAGGCTCCCTCTTGAGGCACACAGCGGGCCTGCATGCGCCTGATGAGCCCAAACTGCTGCTGGTTTCCTCTTTCTCTGAACCATTGCAAAGGGAACTAATGAACAAACTCTAAAAGAAAAAAGATGAAACATAATCACCATGTGTTCATGGACAGGTGAAATATTTCTTATCGATATAGTATAACAAGTTGAATTTACAGGGATTCAAGATATGGAAACAATAATATGCAGCTGTTTATGCTCACACTGTATCCAGTGTATGAGGCCCTACAGACCTACAGGGAAACGGTAGTGGTCAATCTTCACTGTTTTAGTGCCACACCTTAACAAAACATTGAAGGACATGTGCCACTATCTACCCTTTTCCATATAACAAAACAATGCAACGATAGGTGACCAAATAAAATGCATACTGAAAACAGCTTTAGCTGTATAATGTAATGAGGATAGTTACCTTTTCATTGCTCTTTGATTTTAATGCATTCAATATGCCATGGAGAAATAAATATGCCAATCAATTTAGGAAGACTGATATTCATGAGTGTCCACAACTTTGTGCAGATCCGGATGAAAATCCAGTTCTAGTGAATTTGAAGGTACGGTGTGTAGAATTTAGTGACATCTAGTGATGAAGTTGCAAATTACACCACTCCCCTTCCATACATGGATGAGAGCCTGTGGTAGCATTCACTTGTCATAAAAACTCAGGAAAGGTGTTTTCTGATTTAATATAAAGCATTTAATTATAAAAGGGCTCATTCTAGGGTAAAGAAAACAACAATTCATAGAATTTAGATAAAGTAACTAGGTAAAACATCACTAGGATATTACACACTGGACCTTTAAATGTGGTTTCATAAGGGGACTGTTTGGACTTGGTGGAGGTATGTGCTCTACTGAGTGACACTAGTTATGTCAAAATTGATTTTCTGGAATCTACAAGAGGGAGAGGTTACAAAAGTGATATGATATATTAGTACAGTTATAGACTTGAGTCTATGAGTGGAACTAAAATTTCAATGACAAAATCTACGCTCCTTGAAAGGAACAAAGAGTCAATGGTGCTGAAGTATATGGAATGCCTTTTATTCTTTGGTCAAAGTTGATTGTCATAAACATCATGCAACAATAAATCCCTTTAAATTCCTACATACTGTCTGGCCAAGTACCAGTGAAGGACAAAGAGGTTAATAAGTATTACAATTAAGCTGCCTCGACATCTCCGTTCACAGGAATCACTTTACTGTGACGAAGAAAATTCCCAGTAATCAGAATAAAATCAAGTCTTGGATTAATGTTTTCCAGTGATTATGTCATGTGTGTTCAAGGAAAAAAATCTTAAATATCTAAAAATAAACAAATACATAAAATCACATCACAGTGATCATCTTATCCAAAGACAATATCGGAAGACAACTGACATTACAAATGCACCTCAGGATGTGTATAAAATCAGGCTCAAATTGATATGGTCAGACAATAAAAACAGATAAAAGTCAGGTTATATATGTAAACTGGTTGGAATCTTTTAGGTCAAAGTGAAATCCCAGAAAATGCAAAATAGTAGATGGTTGATTGTCATTTTCAGTCTTAGTCTTTGGAGCAGCCGTCGGTTTCTGACTGGAGAGACAAACTGTGCTGCAGTTGGGAACAAAAAGAAACGGAAGTCTTTTCCCACGGAGGCCAGAACAGAAAAATAAAATGGGGGGGCAGCTTCTCGAGTGGAGCAGAAGATGAGAGGATGAAGAATGCTACAGTGATGTTGCAGAGGAGGCGAAAGAAGGAGGAGGAGGAAGAGGAGGAGGAGAAGAGAAAGCGAGTGGCTTGATGGGTGGATGGACTAGGTGCGGTCTCCACGGCTCACACTCACACCTGTGTGGGGTTTCCTCAGGGTCGAGGCTGCCCCTCAGCTGCGTTTGGAGTAGAAGTCTAGCAGGGGGCCGCGCGGGAGGCGGATGACAAACTGAGGGGGGGAGGGAGGAGGAAGGGGGGAAGAGAGATGAGAGGGAGGAATTTTTTTTAAATGTCTGCAATGGCCGACAGTGAACTGCACTTGTAAGACCCATCTTTAAAAATATGAAGTCTTGATATATAGTGTACCAGAATAGTTTTCCCCCACAGAGCATGAAAATGTTATAGGAACATGCATTTAAAAAAAAAAAAAAAAATTCCATGTCCAACATTCCACTCAAGACTGAGAAGACAGAAAGTCATCCACACTGGTAGGAATACTAAAAGATGGCATGTTACAGGTTTTGGTTTCTGAGTCAATCTAGATTCCCTGAGTAGTGGTGTGTCTGAAATAACATTGAGCTGTGTTAGAGGTAGCTTAGAGCAACTGCAGCTTGTTATTAATCACTCACCATTTCAGGGCATTTTCACACCTGAAACATCACGACCATATCTCTTGGTCAGACTGAATCTTGAACGTGGTCTGAGGGACGTTTTGTTCGGTTATTGAGCTCAGAATAAATTGAAAAGTCTTAAAGGTCTGCACCAAACTAAATATATTTGAAAGTCCCCTTTGTTAATTTATTGTGCCAGGCCATTTCTATTGCTGTGTGTCTTATAAGACACATTTATGTTGACTAAACGTTAAGCAGAAACACATATTAGCTGAGTATAAACAGTGAGTCTACTCCATTTCAACATTTAACAATTTGTTATTATTTTTTACATTTTTAACAGGTTCTGTCAAACACTTTTGAAAGTACGTTAGCTCAGATTACCAGCATCACTGCAGGCTCCAAGTCGTCAGTGTAGCTTTACTTTGATTTAATTTAAACTATTAATGCATCCTGACAATATGCTGATACTCTGGGGTCTTAATCTCCAAGTGGTTTATATCCAAGCTGTTACGACTTGAATTAATGTCTCTCTGAGGTGCATGCAAAATGAACACTACACCTGAGTGTTCATGTGACAGCGGCTCAACTAGATATCTGTTGTGCTTCTGGTCCACTTAAAAGCTTTAATGTAATCATTTTAACTGCACTACAACTATTAATGCCAGTAATAGCACAATTATATTGGTTACCTCTGCCAGGAGATTTTTTTTCAACCCTGTCAATTTGGTGGTTTGTTGGTTTGTATGAAATCAGGATTACGCAAATATTAATGAATGGAATTTCATGAAACTTGGTGGAAGGATGGGACACTGGCCAAAGAAGAACCCATTAAATGTTGGCAATGACACAAAGGATCACCTTCTCAACACTGCAAGTTTGTTTTTTATTTGACATTTTCACCAGTTTCCCAGTGAATGTATGGATCAGTCAGGATTACAGGACTGACATTTTGTGGGAAAATCTGATGTGAATCCAAATAAAATCTGGATCTATTGAATATAAATGTGGTTTCATAAGGGGACTGTTGGTCTTGGCAGAGGTATGCGCTCAACTAAGTATTTCCATACTGGAATTCATATCATAATTGACTATAGAGAGAACAGTGAATGAGGCCTTGTCTCGAAATGGAAAAACAACCAAGGCTTGGAGGAAGCAGCAGCCAAAAAAGGTAAAAGCAGCATGAAAAGACTTAACATAAATGTTAAGTATTAAAAGCAGAAAAAAAGCTTCACAATGAAGGAAGGGTGGAGGGGAAGAAGAGGGGGTAAGTCAATTCTGCTCGGCGCCAGAACGTGCAAACAAGAGAGTGGTCGCTGAGTCATGCAGTACAGTTTCAAAAGTCCGGACTGTCAGTCATGCAATACGAAGTTGTCGGGGTTCAGATGCTTCCAGTGCAGGTAAGAGGAACCAAAGTGAAGCTCTCAAGAGATTTAAACAAATCCCAGACTGCTGCGACCACTTCAGTCACATCAGTGAAACACAAGAGTACAGACCCTATTCAACAACTCAGACCGCATTCCTCATACACATGCATGTGTTATATACCACATGCCATCGTCTTGAATAGGTCTGTACATGCAAACATGATCCACTCAAAATGTCAGAGAACAAGAAGAGGAATGGCAACTAGAAGAGCCTGATTCCCCTCGAGCCTCAGATTGTTTTGTTTGAATGCTCAACTTATTCAAAAGAATAAACTATTATGCAACAATTTAAGGTTTTAAATTGTAGTCAACCCAAGATGTTTAATAGAATTTCAGGTTCTTCTATTCCATCGAAAATCCATGCATACTGCTCATATTAGTGCTGTGATTTTTTTCCCCAATCGAGTACAACGATAAAATCAATCTGAAGTTGAAAAAAACATGGAAAACAAATGTGATGAGGCACATTCATTCAACTTCAAAGAGGTCAGTTCAGGAATTAAAGATGTTATTGAGATGTATTTATTTGCATGATTTCATCCAATCCCTGAACTGACTGACAGCAGGTGTTTTCTGTGAAAGACTTACCCCATCTGCACCGAGCAGAGGTTGACCATTGATACCCAGGGTGCGGAACGGAGAGTGTGTGGACAGACGCTTGTCCCACTCACTGGGCCTCTGGTCCGGGACGGCTTCCATGAAGTTCTTCTTTAGCTTACTGATGCTGGCGTGATGCCTGATCAGCTCCTCCTGAGGCTTATCGAACTCCTAGATGGAGGAAAGTCGAGAGGGAAGGACAGTGTGGCGTTGCAGAAAGAGGGTGACCGGAAGTGGAGCAAGGAAACGTATAAAGAGAGGATAAGTGGGGACAGGTGGATGGGGAGGGAAAGGATAGATGAAAGATGTGTTCATAGTTGGGGGAGAAGGAGAGATTAACAAAAAGGAGAGAGTAAAGTCAGATTATGGTGCTTTTCTGCAGAGTTTCTGTTGATTTACTGCTGATTAAATATATAAGCAGAAGCAAGGTTAATCTGTGATTCTAAAGGAACATAAATTAGAGGGGTAAATTAATCTGGACGATCACTATTTGGATTCTTGATAGATTATCAGCGACTCCTTTCCAGAGTGTAATTTAGGTCTGGCAGTGGATTAATAAAGCCAGAGTTTGGTTTATAGAGGGAAAAGGATTAGAGGAGTCTCTGCCGTGATTTATCAAAGTCGATTATCACTTGGCGTTCTGCATGGGTGGAGTCTACGAATTACACAACACAGCATTAAGGATCTATTTCACAGCATTAGGCTAGCAGTGAAACATGTCGTTAAAAAACAGGCTGCAAATGAATGAGCAGGAGACAATGGCAGACATGGTGAGAGACGAAGCCTCAGTGTAAATGGAAACCTGTTCATTCAGCACAAATAAACAAAAGCAACAGTAGCAGCATTGATTTGGCAACAGTTAGCATCAAGTTGATTTTTGTGGATGTTTTTGAAAACCACCAAACACACTGCGGACAGCTCTAGGTGTTTGTTCACTTATTGTGGTGCCGAAGAGCAACTTAATGGTAAGTGTTTCTCCAAACCTCCTTTATTTCATACATACCAGTAAAATTCACAATTATTTAGATTTAAATTTTTATGATCAAAAGATTTAATTTGTATAAATGCTAAGGAAAGTGCAATGCATTACTAGCAAGTTACACAACAAGATGGAGGTAGAGAAAGCGGAAGCAAGAACAGGAGAATACTGATGATCTGGGAGAAAATATAAATATATCATAATAATGGAGCAGCTTGTGAATCCTGGGTTGAAAATCAAAAAGTGCTCGCTGTCTGTGGTTAGACCACATCATGATCATTGGGTTGTATATATCATTGCAAGAGTAGGAATCCTGATCACAGGTTCAACAGCACTCTCCTGAAAACAATCGGATTAGAGTCACATTGCCACACACATACACCCATTTATCATCTACTATACATTAACACTGATGCAAAGAAGTGTGAATCATGCCACATGCAAGCGTGATATTAAAACAGGAGCCACTGCGCCAAAGAGCAAGAAAATACAGCTCGGGATAAGACGTCTCCAGAAGGGATACAAACCTCCAACATTAAAAGGCTATGTCTGATATAAATTGAGTCACGTTCAATTTTCTTTGCTCTTTTCTGTGAAAAATGGAAAGAACAAAAAAGTGTAGGTTTGTTTCAGTTTCCGTGTAAGCAGGCGTCACACTGCTCCACGTCGGACATGCACACTACAACGTTCACTAACGTGTTAATACAACAGACAAGAGGAGCTGAGAGGAGACTGCATGCAAAATAGTTTGGGGACAAATGACCATCGGGGCCAAACTGCAACATTATAATGAAGCAGTGAACTTAAGGCTCTAGGAGAGGATTCACTCAAGATTACATTTTTATAATGAGCTAAGAAGTAAAGAGTGGTCGACTGAAAGAAGTGTGACAAAATATGTATCATGCCCCTTTTTACTAATCTATAAACATGCATGTGCACATTCCAGGGTTTACAACAGCAAGCAATGAGAAGTGATGAATGTCTTGTTAACCTTAACATAGCTTCTACGTGTGAAACATACTTTAGATCTGTATATATTGAAGTTACGGTCACTCAATCGGTACATTATCTATTTGAACATTCTTCTACCTCTTATTATATTCTGTATGAGCATCGAAACTGACGTGGGTTACATTTAAGACCTAGTCGTATGGAAGCACAACATGAAAAGAGGGTGATATTAGTATTTTGGATGAGATGCTTGATATCATCAGAATGGAGGCGGAGAAATGGCTACAGAGACATAGACGAGGCTCAGGACCTGACCTTTCGCATTCGCACCACCTCCGTGCTTTTGACCTCTGACTCGTGCTACCCCAGGGAGGAGAGAGGGTCACAAGTTAGCATCGTCTGCTTGTTGGCTTCAAAACTCACAGCTGAAATTGTGTGTTCTATGGATTGACATGCAAGAGGCTAATGTCTGACACTAACCTGAATGTCCCCATTGATGGTGGATATCAGTGAAGCGTTTACTTCTCCCTGGTCCCTCCACGCTGCTGGCTACAGCAGCAAGAGAGACACAGTTCATTCTCAGACACAGAGAACAATCTCTGCTCGCTACTTCAGCTTCTATCATCATTAAAGACTGTAACCAATTGTCTTATAGCTAAATTATCTATAGTCAAGATACCTTGGCAATCACTGCATGCATACATCAAAAATTATTTGTTGATATTTCACTGCCACCTGATATCCTCGTAGTCATACATGATCTACATACACACAGTATGGGATTTTACATTTTCCCACTTTTGGTGATTAACAGTGATGACAGGAATCAATCACCTTGACCTCAGTCACCTCCTCAATCTTTGAGGGCTCCACGGCTTCTACGGTGACCTCCAGCTTTCTCTCGTCCTGGCGGCTGGTTTTAATAGGAGTGGAGGTCTGGGGCTGATCAAAGGGGGCCATGGGGATCCCTGCCTCAGCCAGAGCAGCCTGGGAGAAGACCGGAGCGCTGACAGGACGAGTACCCCTCTGCGTGATCACCACTGGACACAAGAAAGACCAAATGGAAATGTGAGCAAAAGGAAACAAATTTTAGCTCAATATGTTATTGGGGGATGAGAATCGATACACATCGGACATGATCAAACCCTCAGTGAGTAAAATGCACATTGAAACAGATACAACAGCTGTAAACATACAGAGACAATAGCGCATACATGCAAACATCATACTTACCCTCTCAAGCCTTGATGTGATCGAGTAAATGCAAACACTGCAGGAGAATACTGTACCTTTATTGCTCCGTTAACTTTCTTTCATGAAAGATAAGCAAGTATTAGAACCAGAGGTGGGCCAGAAGCGCATATTCACAAAGTGGAATGAGAGCAAATGCGCAGTTTAGTTCTTGTTACCATCCAAAGATGGATGCAAAGGCAGATAATGTTAGGCTGTAAAGAGCTAAAAAGCTCAACTGTGGTTGAAAAGTGAGTGAGAGAAAACATGTTCTTCAATACGAAAAACAAAGCGCGATGAGAAGGTCCTTGAATAACAGTGAGGAAGTTAATAAGCGATTCATGGAGTGAGAAAAGCGTGACCATGTATGACCTGCAAAGCCAAAAAACAAAAACACATTGAAATAAAATACCTGACTTTTTGCGGTCAACATCAAGAAGAACAAACCAATCCTCATTGACATGTGTCTTTATGAGCGGAAGTCTTTCCTCCAGGATCCGGTCCTCGAACCGAGGTCTCCTCTCGGAAATAGTGACCTTCTTTTTGGCTACAGCAGATGGAACTCTGACCTCTGCTGGGAGCTGGATGCGTTCAGCGAGAGCAACTAACACAAATGTACAACCAGGTATTATTGTGGAAATAAGGTACAAATGATTAAGACCTTAGCAGCTCAATCTGAGTAGAACCGTTATTTGACACATTACATGGCTGACTTGTGTTCAAATGTCATAGAACAATAGACTAAAGATAAAAATGGAAATGTTTTTATGTTTAGCTGGAATAAATCATTTAGATTATACCTGATTTCTTAGGAGTCAAATCCAGAAGAATAAACCAATCGTCGACCACCTTTCTTTCAATGGTTCCCACAACATGCTCAACCACAGCAACTAACACAGAAACATAAAGGCAGGTGCACATCAAATGTCAAAGATTTTGTTTGAATGAAAAAATAAACTTAAGTGGAACTGTCTGTGTGCATAGCAGGAACAAATCATTTAGTTAATACCTGATTTCTTAGGGGTCACATCCAGAGGAATAAACAAAACATCCTCCACCTTTCTCCCAGCAACAACATCGACAGCATGCTCAACCACAGCAACTAACACAGAAACATAAAGGTAAATAAATCTGCTGCAAATATATTTAAAGATTTTTGATGGACCTATTTCCGATTTCAGGCTTTTAGCACAGTGTATGCAGACTCTTTGGTGATATGAAGTACCTGGTGGTACGAAAACAGGTTTTTCTTTGACGATGTCGAACAGGACCAACCAATCATCTCCTCCCTCCCTCTCTGACGGTGATGCCACTTGGATTGGTCTAATTTCAGACAAACGTGTCTCATCTTGTCTGCTGTCCACACCAATTATCATCTTCTTCAATGTTCTGGTCTCTGTGGTTGTCACCTCAACCTCAAACGTTTCCCTCACATCCAGAATAATCTCAACAGGGGAAACTGGTACAAATAGACGAACGTCAAGGGAATTGAGACACTCGTAAATCCAACGCACAAATGTTTAGACAGAAGACATGTCATAAAATATTATGTTTCAGAGAGCATTTGGACACTGGTGCAAATAAAGATCAACTGAATACCTGCTGGTATCACGACTGTTTCTTCATGAATAGCATCGAACAGCACAAACCAGGGGTCGTTCTCTGGATGTGGCCGGGGCGGCTGCGGTCTAACCTGGTGAAGTTCAACCTGACGCTCCTTCTTCTCTATGCTTTTCACTTCAACCTGAGGTTCAACACTCGGATAAATTTGGCTCGGCACTGCCAGAGAAACTGAAAAAAGACAAACTTAAACTTCAGCTTCAGCCGAAAAAGCCGAATCTGACAGAAGCCTCATATCTTTTTTATAATTTCTGGATTGTTTATTTGAGTCTAAAGCTGCTTCCAGACATGCAGGGGTGTCCACACATTTCCCTGAATTTTTCCAGAGTGTCTGGAGACAGCTTGAGAGTCTTCTTTGGTGCAACATGTGTGTAAAGACATTTGAAGGCCGTGTGTACCTGGTGGCACATATGTAGTTTCTCTGGGAACAACATCCAGCAACAGAAACCAGTCGTCATCTCTCGCTCTCACAGGCTGAGATATTTTCAGCTCTGAAATTAATTGCATGGGCAGCTTCCTTTCCTCCATTTGCATCACAACATCTTCGATCACAACTTCCTTCTTGGACTCCAATGCTATCATTTCAGCCACAGCAGAAATGCTTTCCTCAGGATAAACCTGAAGCATGGTAACTAATGACAAAGACAATGAATGAGCACTGTGTGTCAGAATAAAAATGTGAGTATTTGCAGAGGGACAGAGAAGGAGGTAAAGATAAGATAAAGATAAAGTTGGCAATTACCTTGCGGCACAAATGCTGCTTCTCTAATGGGAACATTCAGCAGGATAAACCAGTCATCTTCTATCTCTTTTACAGCCTGTGGGCGTGCAACTATTCCCGTTTCACTCGGCTCTTGTTTTATTTGTGCATCTTCTACTACAACCTCCACTCGAGTTTCCCTCTGCTCAATGGTTGTGATTTCAACCAGAGAGACACATTCTTCTGGTGACACTTCAACACGCTGCAGAACAGCAACTACGACAAAGGAGATACAAATCCTCAGACACCACAGACTGTATGCTCTTAGTTTGGAGTAATAGCATCTGCAAAGCTCAGGATAGTTCTTTACTTGACAAAGCTGCGAAGCACTTAGGGGGGGATCTTATAAGTACCTGGTGGAACATATGACGTCTCTCTAGGAACAACATCCAGCAGCACAAACCAGTCATCCTCTCTGTTGGTCACTGGCCGCTGTGCGATTTTTTGTAGAGTCGGTGCCTCTTCTATTATCTTTCTCTCTTCAACAACCAGAACTTTAATCTCCTCTTCTGCTGCAGTTCGAGCCACAGAGACAAAACTCTCTGCCTCCATCAGGTCTCGCTCCTTCAAGATGACTGATATTAAAATAAACAGTTACACACAAGTAGTGAGCACAGTAAAAAAGGTATGATATAAGTCGTAAGTGGATTTCAGCAGTACCTGGTGGTACATAAGGAGTTTCTCTAGGAACACCATCCAGCAACACAAACCAGTCATCATCTCTTTCGGGCACTGGCTGCTGGACGATTTCTTGTAAGGTTGGTGCCTCTTCTATTATCTTTCTCTCTTCAACAACCACAACTTTAATCTCCTCATCTGCTGCAGATTCAGCCACAGAGACAATACTCTCAGCCTCCATCGGGTCCCTCTCCTTCAAGATGACTGATATTTTAAAAGAAACAGTTACACACAAGTAGTGAGCACAGTAAAAAAGGTATGATATAAGTCGTAAGTGGATTTCAGCAGTACCTGGTGGTACATAAGGAGTTTCTCTAGGAACACCATCCAGCAACACAAACCAGTCATCATCTCTTTCGGGCACTGGCTGCTGTGTGATTTCTTGTAGTGTCGGTGCCTCTTCTATTATCTTTCTCTCTTCAACAACCACAACTTTAATTCCCTCATCTGCTGCAGATCCAACCACAGAGACAAAACTCTCTGCCTCCATTGGGTCTCGCTCCTTCAAGATGACTGATATTTTAAAAGAAACAGTTAAACACAAGTAGTGAGCACAGTAAAAACGGAATAATATAAGTTGTAAGTGGATTTCAGCAGTACCTGGTGGTACATAAGGAGTTTCTCTGGGAACAACATCCAGCAACACAAACCAGTCATCATCTCGGTCTGTTACTGGCCGTTGTGCGATTTCCTGTAGACGTCTCGGTGCCTCTTCTATTATCTTTCTCTCTTCAACAACTACTTCTCTAATCTCATCAGCTGCAGCTCCACCCACAGAGACGATACTTTCAGCCTCCATCTGGCCTCGCTCCTTGATGACGACTGATACTTTCAAAAGAAACCGTTTTAGCACAAGTGGCTTAAGCACAATACAAGACATAGCATGAGTCGTAAGAGGATTTTCAGGAGTACCTGGAGGTACGCAAGGAGTTTCTCTGGGAATCACATCCAGCAACACAAACCAGTCATCCTCTCTGTCTGTGATGGTCTGTGGGGACGGGATCTCAGGTGCACTCCATGCCTGCTCTTCTCGTATTATTCTCTCTTCTATTATTATCTCTGTTTTCTCCAAAACTGCTGTAGTCTCAGGCTTTGAGATGAAACACTCGCCTTTTTCCACTAGGGCGTGTTCCACAGCGACAACTAATGATCAGAGTAAAGATACAAAATGTTTGAACTTGGGAGCCATCATGTATTTAATGTTAAATTTGATGTATTCAAATAAAATAGACAATAAAGTTGGTTAATAGGTTAAAAGGAGCTTATGTTTTCTTTCATTTTTGTCTGTATGCAGGATTACGCAAAAATCGATTTCCATTAGAGCAAGACCAAAGGAAGAAGTGGGTTCAGTATGTACTCTCTGAGCAGCTTCCCCTTTGTTATTTTTGAGATTGAAAAGCCTGCATCTGGGATATCCTCAGTGCCCCCCCCCCCCCCATTGCACCATTAGGACATGTGAAGCAGATATAATTTAGATCAGCTTTACTGTCACTTGCACTACAATAAGTCCGTCACTAAATACAGAACTATATTCAGTACAGAGAGCACTTTTATCAATTTCTCCTTTTAACAAAACGCAAAAAGGGTAGAGCATTCAAACCGAGCTAGTAACCAACCTGTTCACGTCTCAGATTAGACTGTTCAATGTAAAGGGCATACCAGGGCAAAAGGGGAAACGTTATTGATATTAAAATATAAGAGATTGGTAGAGATCTAAAGCTGTTTTGCACAATAAAAAAAACTGTACCTGGTGGTCTGTAAAGAGGTTTATCTGCAGGACGATCAAAGAACATGAACCAGACATCTTTATCTTCAACCTCAGTCTGAGGCCTCTCTGTAACCTCTCTCTCCGTCCTCTCCTCCAGCACATCTGTCTTAAGCCATATCTGTTGTTTTTCTAACCTCTCCTCTGATATTGCTAAAGTCTGAACCTGAATGCCTACTCCATCTTCCTTTTTTTTGTCTCTCTCATCTACAATAGTCACTTTCTTCTTAGTCCTGCGCACCACCTTCTGTTGTGCCACTACGGATGTGGTGCTGACAACATCTATAGGGGCAAACTTCTCCTCCACTTCATCCTGCCATTCCTTTTCTATGTGACGTAGCGTCTCTCTCAAGCTGTCGTCTAACAGACTCACATCCATCACTTCTTTTTCAGCCTCTGGCTTCACCTCAGACTCTTCAGGCAACAAACCTTTTAAAAATACCTGCTTGATTTGCTCTTCCAGTTCATCCACTTCCTCCTCTTTTGCCTCCACACAAGGGAAATTTATAACTTCCACTTGTACTTCTGTTTCTACATCACCCTCTTCCTCCTCTTTTTCTTTTATTAACTTCGCTAGCTCCTCCTTCCCTAATTCTTGCTCTATCACTTCTTGAAGTTTCTCTGCCATCTCATCCACTTCTTCGAGCCTTTCCTCCAAATCCCTCACTTCCCTTAGCTTCCTTTCCAAAGCATTTGCCTCTATCAGCTTATCCACCAAGGTCCCCATTTCCTGAAGCCTCTCAATAACCTCCTCACTGGTCAGCTCCTGCTCGTCCTTATCCTGGATCTGCAACTGTGCGTGGGGAGAGACTGGGAGGAGCGAAGGTGAAAGTAAAATTATGAACCATGAAAACATTTTTTATCAGGGAACACTGTAAAGATATTTCATTAATTGCATTCAGGTTCCATTAATGTTTGCAGGTCAAGTGTCTACACAAGAGTCACAGTAAGAAACTTACATGGTTTTTCAACAAGTGAAGACAGGCTGAAGATTCGGTCAAAATAGAGGAACCAATCATCTTGTTCTCTCAGTGCAGGACTCAAGAGCCTGTCCTCATAGCTCATGGTTGTCAAGCTGAGCTCAGCTGATAAAATCAGAGACAAAATACTCAGCACTTCCATTGATAAGAAATAAATTCTCAAACAGCAAAAAGAAGAACTGTAACACCTGTGTTGCTTCTAAGAAAGCCCTGGGGTTAATGTAGCATATATATGTATACAGCTATATGGCAGATATTTTAGAGATTGCAAAGTTAGTTTTCCTGATTCCACACTGTAAAATTACAAGTGACGATACCTTGCTGTTTCACAAAATCAAAAGGTTGGACAAAGGGAAATGGAGGATGGCGATCCAGCTGGGCAGACCACTCGTCTTCCTCTGTTTGGCTGATGGTTTGAGAACCAGTCTGACCAGTGTCCGGCCGGGTCACTGTGACTGTCTGAACAGAACACTGCTCCTCCTCCCAGGACTGAATGAAGGTTTGATTAGACTCGGCTCTGGCTGCAAAGATATGACAAGGTCACTGCAGTTATGTCATGTTTTGTTGGAGAGACCAAGCAAGATGCCAAGCGTTTGTACCGGACGACTAATTGAGGTTAGTTAAAAGCTGAATGAAAGATGCCTCATTCTTTGAGGGGTAAGAGTTCAAGCTTTTATGGCAGCAACTGGAGAAGTAATGAGCGAGTGAGCAAATGAAAGATGTTGTGCAACACACATCAAGCAGCAACTTCTTAAATGCCAAAAAAAGAGGAAGAGTAGCCTCACGACTGGAAATGCCCTTGTGCACCTGTGCTTGTGAAACTCATTGTTCTTTGTTTCATAGATCACTCACAGTGACCCAAGCTACACTGGGATCAAGGAAAGTCCAAGGTGGGCGTCGACATCCGCACATCAGAATAGGATCACCTACCTGACAACGTAAGCATCTGTGCCAAAGCTGAATGACAATGTCTTCAAGTGTTAACGAGCATGAAAGCAAATGATCCAGAAAGGATGGGCACGTTAAATGATGCGATGAGGCCGTCCGGAGCAAGAATGAAATAAAAGCTGCATCTATGCCAAAAAGCGTTGGCGGACTCCCAGTTTCTTGTACCTGGGAAATCAGGAGGAGGCTGAGGTCTGTCAGACCCCAGCATCGACCACCAATCATCAGTCTCAGACCTTGTTGACGCTGAGAGTAACTGGAGAGTCTCATCTCCAGCTGCAGGAGCGAGACAAGTCACAGAACTTTAAATTCGAGATACATGTCAGTACAGTGATACCGAAACTGGTTCACACATTTACCTCCATCTAGGTTACGCGACAGCCTCTTGCTCGCCGAGCGTGTGAAGCGAGGGGCTGGACGGTCGATCATGGAGCTCGCCTGTCGGGTCTGGGCCTGTGTGCGCCCGCTGTACCGGAATTTTGAGCCCAAGACGAGGAAGCGACGCGATGAGGGAGGCTCCACTGTTGAAACCCTGAGGGACAGATGCACTAATAAAATTTTCATCCTTCTAACACTTGACAAACATTTGACAAAACCAAAAACCAGGGGTTCAAATAAATAAATAAATAAATATATATATATATATATATATATATATATATATATATATATATATATTTCATGGTATTACACTCTCTTCATAAAATAAATTTGCTTTGTTATGCAACCACCTGTTTATCTTATTAAGAAGACAAAACCTTTGGAGGTTTAATTCCAAGGTCAGGGCCATGTGTATGTAGCTTCTGCATCTGTTGTTAAACTGCAATGGAGCCAATATAGGGATTAGGCTAGAGACCAGTTAGCCAATTATCTAGGGACAGGCAGAACCTGCGATTGACCTCCGTTACCAGGCAGGGAAATGTCATTCAAAACAAGGTGAGAGTGACCAGCTCTTACCTGAAGAAGGTGTGGTTTTCAACACAGACTTTCCACAGCTTCTTTGAGGCTTTGTAGTTGGGCAGTTTAAAACCAATTGTGCTTTCGTACTGCTCTTGCTGTAGGTGAGGAAACAAATAGTCAGATTTGAATTAAAATGTCATGTTCAAGTAATAATATGCATAATGAAACGTTTATCCCAGAACTGGATTCGAAGAACAAACAATGGATAATGTCAATTCTGTAAGAAAATTAAATACACTAAATAAATAAAACACCATTTATTAAGAGGGTAATTTACAGAAATGTCTTGTATCAATTACTGAAATGCAATTTATGAACCTATCTATTAACTTTTATTTTAATCAATTCCAAATTCAAATTGATAAACCCAGTTGTATATTCAAGTTAAACCAATTTGTGAAATCAAACACAGGCTCACAACAGTTCTAAAATGGTTCAGAATAATGTGAAGTATAATAATCGGATAATAATCCAACACTATAATTCTAATACATATGTAGTCAATTCAACATTAGCATTTAAAATACTTGTGGGTTTACACCATCTATAAATCCTACTATAGATAACCAGTATGAGTAAATTCCTCCCACCATTCCAAGGTGGGGTGTTGGCGGATGGAGTTGGTATGAGGCAAAAAATAATAAAGTGAATTCAGATTTACCTCTGAAGGACGGATCTTGATAAAGAAGCTGCTGCGTTTATAAGAGATCTTCAGCACTTTGGGCCAAGGGAAACGGTTGATCCTCAGCTTGTCCTTGTAAACCATCAGACCACCGGAGCAGACCCCCAGTGTAATGTCGACACCATCCAGATCCTGCAGTCACAAAAACAGATAGAAACTGTTATGCACTTCCAGAGAACAGTCACCAGGGGGCAGAGTTTCTCACACAATGAGGGTATGCAGTTTGAGGTCAGTGAGCTTCAAACACTACTAATCTTTCCTTTTTTTCTGTGAGGGGGCTGACATCAATTTTGTAATTAAAATCCGGATGCTGCTGATGTAATACAAACATGCTGTTACAAAATAATGGCTAGCATTTTAAAAATGAAGTCAGTGCACATTGGAACCAACAACAAGTATTAATCTAGGCTTTAAACACAATTCAAGAAAACACTGTACCTTGGCTTGGTGCAGGTCGACTCCATACATGGCGAGTTTCTTGGCATTTTCAAGAAACAACGTGTCTGCCTGGGCGGGGCTCATTGACCTGGAAGCACACAGATGAGAAGAGTCTTGTAATTACTCAAACTTGGCTAAACTTAGTGAAACTAATTGGCTACATTAACAGTAGATTGCTCTGAACAAAGCCCATCCCTTTTGATTACCTGTATGTGCGGTGCAGCTCCATCACTTTCTCCTCCAGCTCTTTGCTCTGTCCGGGGGCCAGACTCAGATCTTTAACGTACTCTACTCCATGGAGCTCTGGGTCATACTCCCCGAGGTCTGACTGGGCCGCGTAGGAACCCAGCAAGGATAGTGTGACAAAGGAGCAGGGAAGAATTCCGCGCATGATGTCCTTCCTCAGCTGGAGACATAGAAAGTACCTGGAGAAGATGTGAGAGAACAAATAAGCTCACTTTTCAAGTCATAAAAACTTTGATTCTGTGTTTCATGAGAGTTAATAATAACATTTATTGTTCCACTTCTACGGTGAGAGCGATGCAATGGAACCACAATGCAGTACGACAATGCATGACATCACCACATTCAAAGTGAATGAGCAGAGTTTTGGTTGAAGCCTCCAACACATACATGTGAGTCCAGCATTAGGAAATCATAAGTTTTTCCAAAATGCTAAAGTATTCTCTTATCACTCAATACACTCACCTGGTGAGGTCCTCAGTAAGCTGTGCTGGATCAGGAGGGTAGAACTTCACATTGAATGTAAACTCATAAACGGCACCTGAAACCTGCTTCCTGATCTCTTTTGCAGGGTCCAGCCATGTCTGCAGGAAATAGAAGGAAAAAATGTATCATCTTCTCATAACCAGTATCTTATTAGTGACTGTTTACATGGACACTCATAATCTGACTGTTGACCTTATTCTGAATAAACAATTACTCCGTATATGAGGTTTATGAGTTGCTAATATAATATTCGATTCATATTCCCGTTTACATCTTACACAGTATAGTCTGACTATGGCTTACACCGACAGTACAACCGCAACCCCATACGTCCCATTACGACATAATCATAAAACGACTTTTATGATTATGTCACCATTGTGATGTTTGTGCCCAATCAAAAACTGAATTATGTCCTACACATGGCATAACTAGAGTTTCTCCCATGTCTGAATTCTGTTAATTAAGTTAATTAGAAAATGATCTTTAAATGGCAGTTTCTTATTCAGGCTATTGTCTTAATAAGGTTCATATTAGTGTCCAGGTAAATATGTCAGTTGACATTTATAATATCTGGCTCCTCTTTTGCAGAGCAAGATAAAAGCACAGGAGGAGAAAAATAAACAAGATACCTTGTTGGTTGGGGTTTCCCAGTTACCCAGGCCAAAGTAATCTTTCTCCAGCAGGTTGACATGGTCGTAGACCTTTGTTATAAGCTCCTGGCCTTTAGCATGTTTCTAAATGATAAACAGAAACACAGTGGGAGACAGGGGTTTAGCTGGAGAGACATTTAACCCAGAGAGACACATGGGAATGTGCACAAGTCAGGGAGGCCTCTTACATCAAGCTCACACTCAAACAGAGTGTCGTCCAGTAAGGTGACTTTGCATTGCATGGTTTTCTGGCGTTTGGGGCCTTTCGCCTCTTCAGTCGTCTTTTCAGTTGTCTTTTCAGTTTTCTTCTCTTTTGCAGGCTTCTCCTTCTTTGTCACCTCTGTTGCCGTTTCCTCTTCTTTTTTAACTTCTTCCTCCTTTTCCGCTGGTTCCTCCTCCTTCTTTTCCACGTCTTCCTCCTTCCCTTCTTCCACCGCTTCGGGCTCCTTCTTTGTTGCCGCTGTTTCCTTGTGTTCCTCCTGAGCTGGCTGATGAGTCAAAACAAGACACTTAAAAAATGTCGAAGACAGATGAAAAAAATTTGGGAGAAAACAATGTACTGTTTCTGTTTTTTTTTGTTTTTGGAAACGATGACGGCACTAAAATTAAAACAACTACAGATCTTGAGACAACTGTAAACATACTGCTGCTGTTGATGAGCTAATTCACAGCAGCACAGATAATTTTTGTCCAAGCATTCAGAATAAACCAGCACAGTTACTATCGCTGAGCAGGCTGTCCACATTATAAAAAATTCAACAGGAGGAAGAAAACATGGGTCTGTCTGCTACAATAAAATCTGCAGTATGGATTTGTGTGTAGAGAAAAGTTTCAATTATTCATGTCCTATTTTCCAAAGTAATGTTCACTCACCTCTGTGCTGCTTATCGAGTGCTGATCAGGAGCCTGTTCGATGTCCGGCTCAGTTTTGAGCTCCGGCTCTGGAGCAGCGATCGGCGCTTTCACCTGCTCCTCGCTGGCTCCTTTGGCCTCCTTCTTCCCTTTGTTCTTTCCCTTCTCTTTTTTCTTCCCTTTTTCCTCTTCCTTCTTTGGCTTCTCCTCCTTCTCTTTTTCCTCCTCTTTCTTCTTTGCCTCTACTTTTTTTTCCGACTCCTTTGGTTTCTCCTCCTCTTTCTTCTTTGCCTTCTCCTCCTTTGCTTTCTCCTCTTCTTTCTTCTTTGCTTTCTCCTCCTTCGCTTTCTCCTCCTCTTTCTTTTTGGCCTTTTCCTCCTCTCTCTTCTTGGCTTTTTCGGCCTCTCTGGCCTTTTCCTCCTCTCTCTTCTTGGCTTTTTCGGCCTCTCTGGCCTTTTCCTCCTCCTTCTTATTGGCTTTTTCGGCCTCTCTGGATTTTTCTTCCTCTCTCTTCTTGGCCTTCTCTTCCTCTCTCTTCTTCGCTCTTCCTTCCTCTTCTGCTTTCCTCTTGGCTTTTTCCTCTTCCTTCTTCTTTACCTTTTCTTCTTTCTCTTTTTTCTTTGTCACCTTGTTGTCAATCTTTTCCTCCTCTTTCTGTTCCTCCTCTTTCTGTTCCTCCTCTTTCTGTTCCACCTCTTTCTGTTCCACCTCTGCCTCCTTGTCTTTTACTTCAGCAGTCGGCTTATTTTCTTCATCTTTAGTCTCTGGTTGTTCCTCCTTTGTTTCAGCAGAACGCAATTCTTTCTCCTCCTCTGTTGGTTCTTCTTTCTCTTTCACAGGTTCCTCTTCATTTTTCACCTCATCCTTTTTCACTTTCTCCACTTCCTTCTCCTCCGCTTTCTTCTTGGCCTCTTTCTTTTTCCTTTTACTGCCCTTCTTCTCAACCTTTGCCGGCTCCTTCTTCTTTTGTTCTTTTTGTTCCTCTTCTATCTTTTTCTCTTCTTTGACCTCAGATTTCTCAACTTCTGCTTTAGCCTCCTTGTCCTCACTTTTCACCTCTTCCACCTTCTCTTCTACCGCCGTGTCAGTTTTTTCCTCCTTATCCGCCTTTTCCTCCCTGGCTTTCTCTTCCTCAAACCCCTCACCCTCTGAGCATTGTGAACGCCGTTTGAGGAAAGATGAGAAGAGGCGAGAAAGGCCTTTGCCAGCGGAGGTCCGGGTACGAGGCTTCACCTGCTCCTCCTCAGGTGAGGTAGCGACGTTAGCGGCCCCAGGCTCGGAGGCCTGTTCCTGGGCCTTCTGGCTGCTCGACTGCTCCCCCTCCGGCTCAGACGCAGCCGCCTCAGGCTTCTGTTTGTTCTCGGATTCGGGCTCGGGTTCGGCACCGCTGGCCTTCTGCTTGCCCTCAGTGTCCGCCTCGCTCACCGCACTTGCCTCTGTTGTCATGGTAGCCACTGCGAAGGACAACAGAAGGGAGTCAGGGCTGGACAGAGTGTGACACTGCACAGCGCGGCTATACTTGGAACACATCAAACAAGATTAGGAGCAGTGGACTATTAGTTGCTGTGTAGCCAACATTACAAAGCATGGACTGAACTATACGCTTACCATATGTGATGCTTACATATTTGTGATTGAACAAAACAAGCCTTTAGCTAACTAAGGGACTTTTTCCCGACTTTACAGATCAAACTGTTAAACCATCGATTAAAAAAAAGTAATCAGCAGATTATTCAATATTGAAATAAGTTGCAAACAACAAATATTAACGCTACACATGCCATTGTGTTTAATCTAAAAGGTTAAAATAACTAATTTAGAAAAAAAAAATTCCATATTAATAGTCTAATCTGTATGCATGCTTCATCCCTCTCAATACGTTATAATTTTAGCTGCAGCTCCAATCAAGAGCAATTTACCATGCGTAATATGACAATAAGTAATTTACATTCCTGCTTAATGTATTGTTGGCTGCCTGTTCTGAGCAGATATTCATTCTATTAAACATGAAGCCCACCATAGATTATATTTTAACTCAAACACACACACACACACACACAAAGACACGCACACATTACTTCATCACACAATGGCCCTCCTTGTTAAAGAGTGTCTGTGTCTACATTGAGTTCCGAGGGCGAGCTCACAACACAGCCGATCACAGACTCATTAAATCTCACTGACACAAAGGAGGCATTTTGTTTCAGAGCTCCCTATTAGCATCGGAGGGATCATCCACGCCAAGCATGCCTGGCTCCTCAACTCGAACACGCCCCCCCCTGCAGAGGTCAACTCAGGCTTCTACATACACACACAGAAACAGGTGACGGGATGATATTACACATTGGAGTGATTTAAATCTCGAGAGTTTCTTTTGTGTTTACAGAGAGGTGGATCTGCATAATTGCTAAATAGAATTTGAATGATTTTTACATAGATGTGTGGATACATCTTCCCTGGGTTATTCGAAAACAGAAATTCCTTACTGAGTATTTTAACAATAAACAATATCAAAAATGTATATATTAGAACCCAGCTGATGAATTATCTCTAATCTAATATGTTATTTATCACATATATCAAAATCATCATTTACATAAGTATGTCGCACATTATACACCAGTAACTAGAAATTTTAATATAGAAATTCGAATTGTTCATGGATTTAAAAACAAATATAAAGGAACCTTATTGAAAATGTTTGTTTTTATATTTCGATATCAGTAGCAGCCTCAGAATAACAGTATTTATGCATTTATATAGTTGAGATCAAGTTCTGCAACCATACCTTTCTCAATGACTTACATTCGCCACCGATGTTAGTCAGAGTTCAAGGACTGAGTTTAATGGACATGATTTTGTATCAATGTGGCAGCTCAAGGACCAATCAGGTATATTTAGAAACTTCTAACCAGCTAATTAAATCACACAAATACACTGAAATACACTGGAGGTATTATGCAAACACACACACAAACAAACAAGACACCTCCTCCTCCTCTAAGTGAGATCACTTACGGTGGCTCACATCACAATCAATTCTTAACTTTAATGAGACATGCACGCATCCTGTCTGGACTGGGTCTTGTGACTAATGTGGCTGTGTTTGTCTCTTCCATATGTAGTTCAAGTCCCAACCCTGCCTTGTATGGCGGTGGGGGGAGGGTACGTCCTAGACAGGCGGGCAGGCCGGTCTTCCAGATGTACAGGGCCGCCCAAAAGGGTAGTGCAGCCTCGCCCTCTATACCATACACTTCCCAGTGGCACTGCAGGACAGCAGGAGAGGAGGAGGGGGTACACACACAGAGACCAAATCCTCTTTAGCCCTCCCATTGTTTGTGTCCAGTGACCAATAACTGTGCTGCACACTATTACTAATCCTGCCAACCCTTCCCCCCACAAGACCCCCCATAGGCCTATTCCCTAGGTCACAACACACACACACACACACACACACACACGCCGGTATGCATCACTGCTCATGGGCTCCTCTGGGTCTTTCAATGCTCTGTCATCTCAATTCTGATTGTCAGGAAACAGACTTGCTCCTAATGGACCAGCTGAGCTTGTGTCTGCTGCCTCCTCCATTTTGTGTTTCCTATCTAACATCTCTGCCATCAGCCAGCTGAGCAGGTCTAACCTGCATCATGACTGATTGAGACAGCAGCAGCAACTGGATCTCTCAATATAGCATCAATCTCTCATAATATGAAACGTATTTCTTTTTTTCATGTGGCGGTAATTAGATGAAATATTGTCATACTCTGAAGAAAAAAGATCTGCCCTGAATATTACATAATTAGCGTCTCTAATGAGCTGAATTATAGATGAAGTAGGCCGCCCTCCAGCTAGATTGAGAATATGCAAAAAGCTGCTGGATCAGGTGCAAACACCAGGGCTGGAGTTAAACCAGGATTCTGATTTAAAGTTAATGTGACCTTTGATTAAATTCCATTTTCCCACAGGAAGCTCATTTTAAATCTAAAGAGCTTTTATTTGACTCAGGGAATTTTACTTAAGGGAATGAGAAATTTAAATTGATTGTTTTGGGGGAAATTAAATATTTTATATGCTTAAATTTACGGCGTTGGCAAAAAAAAGTTTGAATTGTTAACTCAATGCCTTGACTGCAACTAACACCAAAACCAACTCTAATTCGCTGCTAACCCAAGTCATCAGGTTTTAAAACATAAGAATTTGTCTAGACACTTGAATGGTTTACATTATTTGCTGCTGTGTGAATGTGTTTTGATGAAACATGATGAGAGAACTGAATGGGGGAGAGCTTGCAGCAGAGGAGGAGGAGATTCAGTATATAAATAGCTGCTTGTGCCCAGGATGCAGGGACTCATTAGTTAGCCTTTACAGACAAGCTCACATCTATTTCTGTTTACAGTGCACTGAACACAACACGCATATGCACATGAGCATACATGTGTGCACAGACACAAACACACAGTACTGAATTTATAGTCTTGTTTTAAAGAAAGCAGGGGAATCTGCAATTTGTTTTAAATTAATTCACTGCTCGTTCATCACCAATATCATCCAGTGACTGTCAATTTCCAAAATAACTTTACCTTGTGGGGACACTTGGACGTAAAGAAAGCAGGTTTCCTGGGTACTGAGAGCAGGCTTAAGGAATTAGAAGGAGTTTAGAGTTAATCAGCCCCCAAGTGACCAAGTAAGATTATCTCCATCTATCTACCTGCCTGCAGAATCTATCTCACTGTCTCCCCCCACTTTGCTTCTCTGTCTCTCAGTCTGCCTCCTGGGTGTGTGCGCATCTCTGCATGTGTGTCTGTGGGTGTGGGAGAGGGAGAAGAGCTGGCAGAAGCACAGTGGCGATCAGCTGTGCTGATTCATGGTTTTATGTGGGGCCCCGCCTACCTGGCTGAAAATCATCAGAAATGAAGGAAAGGGCCAACATATCAGACCTCTGGCCACATGGTGACTCCTATTAAACCCTCTAAGTAAACACAGACAAACACATGTCTACATACACACGAACACGTGCCAGGCTAAACTCTCTGTACTTTGAGCTAACGCACACAGGTCCGCCCAGCAACATCAACGCACAAAATAGGCAAGAGCTGAAGTCTTGATGGTGCATATATTTCCTTCATCTTAATTATTCTACTAAAAAACAACAAATGCTGGATGTGGATTTTAAAAAAGCGACAAAACTTTGAATGAAACACTATATTGAGAGATTCTGTGACACTGTCTCTCTTGTGGGAACTGGGGCTGCAAAGGTTTATTTGAGTCGAGCTCACTGTGTAAACCTACGCCAAACCCACCTCTGAACTAATCAATACAGACAGATGGTCTGTGAGCCCGGTGCTGTAACATGAACCAACATGGGAAAAGAATGAAGTAGCTAGATTGATTTACTGCGGTCGCCCTGAAAGCATCTCTGGATCCATTTCCAACCTGACCTCAGCCACAGCACATTGAAGGAACAGTGTGTCTGTGCATCAGTGAATTGTTTTTGGATAACACAAAATTCAAATCCCTTACAGATATATTGTTTTGTAGAATTCAATAATGGAACAAAAATTTGTCCTGTATTGTTACTCAATATATTTTACTAAAATAAAAGAATTCTGCTAATGGATGTTTTTTTTCTTCTTACATGGTCTTACAGTCAAATCCAAGCACTCCCTGATTCATGGGGAAAAGTCCACAGGAATCTGTTGTGGAGTCTGTTGCCCATTTAGTAATGCTCATACATCGGAGTAGACGTCTAAACTGCACGAATGCATCATAACTCCCAAAAGAGGATTAACACCAGCAGGCTCCTCTGGGACCATGATGACCTCACTCTCACAAAGCAGAGCCAAAAACATCCTCCAGCTTCACTTCAGCAGCTCTGTATTCACATTACACCACTGCTGATTCAGCAGTGGAGGACACACCGAGCGCCCAGGTCTTATCTCTTTGTCATTTTTTAACCACAGTGTTTACTTCTGCCGCTCATGCAAGCACTTCCCAGTCCACCTCACACTACCGCTGCCTCTGTCTCTCCCTCGTCCTTCCTACGTCATATCTGCAGCGCTTCATAAAAGATTATCTGACTATATATATCCAGCAGTATCATCAATGGAGACAAGGCTTATTGGATGAGTTTCTCCCTGAGTGTGTTCTAGGGTAGGCATGTGCATGCACAAGAACACACATACATTGCCCTCCAGCGAAGATGGATATTTTTAACCCATACGCCCATCCAGGAGTAAAAGCAAGTTATGTCGAGCAGAAAATGGAATCCGAAGAGCAGAGCTGTCTCTGCATGAAAAGGCCAAAAACCTCTGAACATCTCAGCAGTCGTGTTCTTCAAAACAACAACCACACCTCCCCTCACCTCCGAGACATACTGACACAAGGGGGACACACATGAATCATCCCGAACAGTGACTAATTAACACCCGTACAATTACAGGGCAGTGAAATATAACAAGCACGTCACCTCCTGCCAACTCATTATGTTATTTTTAGGATTTTGAATTTTATCACGCCAAGCATTGAGGCTAAGGCTGGGCAATACCGCCAAAAATGTAAGCAAGAAAAGGTTGCTCATATCAGTAGATATCGTTAATTATCACAATAAAGGTCACATTTTATTTCCTCTTAAGTTTAAAGACAGATTTTTGCACCTGAGTGAAGGTTGTGGGTTTAAACTTAGACACTAGATAAACAACTAAACATTTGACAGTTCTGGCATAGATCAGTTGTGTGTTTTACCTCTTCACTGTGTTTGCACATAAGTGACTTTTCGATATATATCAATAGTATTTATCGATATTGTTTTATTGCTCAGCCATAATTGAGGCAATTTTTTCTCCCATATAGTCCTCATTCACATTTTATAAGATATTACATTACTTATTTACAATAATATATTTGTTGTTACGCTGTATTTCAGACTCATCGGTTCAGGTTTGTATTAACATTTAAATCTAAAAATGGCAAAATAATAATGAAAATCTTAATAATACTCAAACAGTTTGAGGTGAGTTTTGTGGTTTACGATGAACAAACTAGGTGGTTTCTTTTAGCAGAGTGATAACTGGTCCATTCATTTCCACACAAACAAGTCGCACATCTCGGCTCGTATCCTCCACTAACCTTCACGAGGATGCTCTGTATCTACTGCCACGCTCTTTCAAACTGGACAATACTGGGAGTTATATTGGTTGAATTGGTTTTAGCAATAACACGCAATACGACTTCCACCCTGTGCTTTTTAATTCCAAACCGCAGAGCCTTGCAGGGCTGAATCGGAGCCAACGTGCCAGGGTATTTAAACAAATCTGTGTACGAAAATGGCGCCGAATGTCCCACAAAACAAACAAACACTAACTAGTCCTGCACCGCGGGGGAAGCGCGCGTCTTTTTAAAATGCTCGTCTTACCTTCTCTGGGGTTCGCGTCACTGCGAGAAGCAAACTGCGCTAAAAACAAGTCCCACAAAATCCAGATATATTCCGCTCGTTCACAGGAGAGACAACGTTGCGGAGCCGCACATGCTTTGTTGTGCCGGAGGTGTCCGATGCTCGTAAAGGGGCGGAGCCTCAGAGAGACCCGGACTGGAGCTGACCAACGGAGAGGCGAGGAGAACACGCACACACACACACGCACACACACACGCACATCGACACGCGCACACGCAATAGCCGTCTCCATACTATATGGGGACTTGATTTTAGGTCCCCACAACATGGGGAATATCTGGACACACACGCACACATTGCATTGACCTACATTGATTTCCTAGAGACACACTTTAACCTTATAACCCTACACCTTTTCATAGGCAAACATAATACCTTTTCTGTTTGCTCTGTTATTATTGGTGTGTTTTAGCACTTGTTTATCATCTCACTTTGTATTTTTAAGACAAATGGGTGATGATTAGCACTTATTACATTTTACTTTATTGTTTGAACTAATCAAATATGTAGGTACTATTTTATCATGCCATATTTGTTATTTCAATGTGTGCTCACTTTCAATTTCTGTTCTTTTAGAATGGTAAGCTCTTTTTATCTATTCACTCTTATTTATTAGTTAAATCGTCTTTATGTCATGTTAACATTCAGCAATCTTGAACCCTGAGTAATTACATAACAGGCCTTATCTCCTCCTGCCCCACCTGAGTCGGTGGTCCTTTAAAAACCTTATTCCATGATATGATTTATTGTGGTGTTTCCCCTCGTAGCACTCATTAAGAGGGCAGCGTTTTAACCCAAACTTAACTTTATTCTTAACGTAAACATGTCTTCCCTTTAAAATGTAATGATTTACGTTATGGGGACTTGCTCTTTGTCCCCAGTGAGGAGACAAGTCCCGTAATGTGACTGTGTACACAGATTTAGGTCCCCACAACATGAGGAATACCTAGTCCACATACACACACACCACATGTCCGAAGTGGAGAAGAGCAGGCAATTATAAAGTGACACTGATTAGAAGTGCCCCATGCCTCTAAATATATACAACTGCATTAGAGAAACACACGTTCACTCTGAGATCCCTGCAGTAATCTACACAAGTAATCCTAAACTTTCTAAATCTGCGTATGTGCTCTCTCCACCACCATCATCGAGTGCATATTTTCTGCGGACCACAGCAAATATTTATATCAATTGTCCACTTTGAATTCACAAGTCATCACCGAGTTGGAACAATGCACAAAGCCTCATTACAAAAAGTCCCAGCAGGCATGGAGGAAGGCCAGAGAGTACAATCATTAACAAAGAGCAATGTCCATAAAAGAGGAGGGAGGGAGGCAGACAGGCAACAGGAATACAACAGTGAGTCCGGCCCAGTCTTTTTCAAGCAACAACACGGTGCATTCATCTGCACAGTATGAGGCTGTGAGGAGCGCAACCCTGAGCCAAGTGGATTGATATTGAGAGAGGCTCACTTTTAAATGTGGAAAGAGGTAACAGCTGAAAATACTGTGTATGAGGATACCACGTCTTATCTAAATCTAAAATCGCAAAACAAACATGTGCGTCTAATCACTCACACACACACACATACAGAGAAGCTGTCTTTACGGACCCCGGCATGGTCCCCACCCATCTGCCTGACCCCATTAGGGCTCACAGAGGCAGAAGGGGGGAAGCAAGGGGGTTCATTATTCTCCTAACCACATGGGGTAAGGCACCATCACCTTTGTCTCACAGATACAAGTTCATGTGGCGTGCACAGCAGTGTCACATGTCATTTCTGGCCAATTTATCTGCCATTCACTGAAGAAAAAGTCTTACCAGTGTTAAGGTTACTTCCCCAAAGTCCGACGATTTCGACTTGTTTTAAAGTCCGAAAGTAGTTTACAAGAAAAACGAGAGAAGCCTAACGATAAGAAAGAAAAGTGAAAGATACCTCTCTAGCAGAGGGACAGTCAATAATGGCATTTTTTTTTTCTTTCACTTTAGACTTTGCTCACTGAGCGGGAGCTTTCACACATGCTGCTGTTAAACATTTACTGAGACAGAGAACACAGGGAAGAAACAAGGAAAATCCGACTTCTGGGTGTAGTTGAATAGTCTGTTTTCCTCCGCTTTGGTTTCAGGTGGAGTGAGGAAGTCAGGATAGAGCGGAAGAGCGAGGGACACAAACAAAAATGATGTGAAGCCACTTGCGTCGCCTCCAGTTGCTTAGATACCCCTGCCCTGCCCTGCGCCTATACTGCAAGGAGCAGGTGTCGAGCTGGACCCAGGAGAGTGAGGAGAGACAGAGTGGAGAGGGGAGGAGAAGAGGAGCAGCACTCACAGACCCACTGTCCCTTGAGACAACAACAGACTGGAGCCACAGACTCTGAGACGACTCACTCACGCAGCACACACCCCCAAAAAACTGACTCTCTTTCCCCCTCTGTCACTCTGTCACTCTGTCACTCTCCCCTCCCCCCCTCCCCCCCCATTTGGTCACAGGCGAACATGCACACACGCACCCACACACACACACAACAGTGCAGAGCTTTACGCCAGCTGAGTGCATGGGGGTTATGTTTGTTTGGAACATCTTTATCCCTCCCTGGCTCCATCACTCAGTGATTATATAACGTCCCATACCACTTCCACCCAATTCATCTCCCTTTGACTTTCAATATCGCATCTGGGTACGCGTCTCACACACAGACACACCGTGCAGCCTTCCCCCTCCCCGCCGAATCTTATGTAAAACAAAATGTGCCTGAAAATGCTTTAAATGTGAATTTTGAGTGCATGTGTTGGAGACATGGTTGCAGGGGTTTCATTTGTGCTCAGAATCTGAGCTCTCAAAAGCACTAACGGGATAGATGGTAACAGGGCATCAATATTCATAAAGCACCATTATGTTATGAAGAATTCATGAACCTGGAATGTTCCATGTTTCTGCCCCACCCTCTTCTTTAGCTTGAATTCTCTCACACCTTAGAGACTTTAAACCTAACAACATGATGTTTTCTCAAATGGAAAGATTCAGGATATGATGTTTTGGAGATTAACTATGTCACGTGCATCAACCCAATTCAGAGAACAAGACAGGACAATTTCCCCCTAATAAATTGTGAAAAAAAAAATGTTGCACCTACTATTAAACTACCATAATATTTGCATCCACCGATGAAGCAAAGTAATGTTACAGATTAGTAAATCATTTTATATGAATATTCACACACTTGAATCTCGTCTGAGATTTAAAAAAGACTGTTCCAAGCCGCGGGCCTCACAGCACACTGAACAAATTGCAGTCGACAGTCCAGTCCAGCTAAGTGCATGTTGTATTGTGTTTGATCAGCTGACGCTACTGCAAATGCTCAGGTTGTCTTACATTACACTGCCACCTGGTGGAGAGATGGTGACTCAATGAACTTTTTACAACCATTTTGCTGATCTGACTAAAAAGATACTGTGATGGGACTTTAAAACTATCTTTCTATTTCTCTCTTACTCGACAGCACTTCATTATAAAACAGATTCAAAAATCTTCCAATACACAGTCTAATCTTGATATAAATATGACTTTTAATAAAAATATATATTAATAATATAGTCCAACATTAAATATTTGTCTCAAGAGACGGAATCCCCGCCAACACTACTCTACATTAACACCGAGCTGTGATGCATGCTGGGAACGTGTGTTCATGAGAGATAAAGATGTGTTTGCCTCCAGATGCCTGAGGGTGTCACATATTTTCTACTCCTCCCAAAACAGTCTGATGTGGACGACAGCAGGTCAGAAAGAATATTCACCATAAACTCAGCTACAGGTTATCACTGGGATTCTTTCACAATGATTTGTCCCACTCATTTTTAGCCAGAACATCACAAATAATGTTATATATTTGCAATTATAAACGAAACACAAAATAATGTAAATCAATTTTTTTTCTTATAGGATGAAATAGTCATGGTGGAGAAATAGCCCTCTCAATACCAACCTCTTCTCACTCAAATCAGTGAAGGAATAGACAACATGTAAACAGGCATCTGCAGTTTATACAATGCAATTCAGAGGATACTGATGGAATCTGCAGTCAAATTCCATCACATCAAATTAATCAAGATTCAATTTACAACAATATTTTTGAACGACTGAAAAGCTTTGAATATAAAATGGTATTTTTCTCCGCCACTGAAGAGTGTAATCTCATTAAAATGGTCAAATCATATTCTGAACTGATCTGTATGTATAGTTTTTATGAAGGTCAAACAATTGTTACTACGTGTGTGTTGTACATGAGAGTAAATCCATATATTCAATGGTTGAGTGGGATCATGGCGACAATGGAGCTTAAATGGTATTTGATACTCACATTATGTCCGTGTAGAAGGCCATTGTTCAAAGCACGGTCAGTCCCAGAGAGTGTGAGCAGGTCAGAGGCAGAGAGAGAGACAGAGAGAGGAAGAGTCAGAGCAGCAACACACTTATTTTATTAACGTGAAAGGACAGAGTTAAATCAAATCGGCGACATCACACAGAATTCAGGTGAACATTTAATTGCATTTTCAACAACCTGAGGAGATCTCATTTAAATCTCTCTCAGGACTTGGAGTGTAGGGTCCCCTCCAACTTTGTATTTCTATTTATTTATTTACTAGCTCTGAACTTACCAGTTGTGGTCTTCTGTAGTCTAAAGCAGTGTGATCTTTAAATTGCTTTCAAATCTTCATTTCTATTTTTTAATTGCAAAGCACCTTGTGATTGTGTTTTGGAAGATGCTATATAAATAATGAAACAGCTATTAATTTCTCACATAGCTGAAGGGTCTGAATCTGAACATTAAAAGTTCTGTGAGCGTAGAGAAAATAGTTCCAGCATCATCTTGATAACAGAAAAAACTGAGGGGAAACCAAAAAAGGCCCAATATATATATAATTCTTATACAGATTGTAAACATGGGGAAGACCACATTTATCTGCGAAGATAAGAAAGATAGGAAGAAAGAATCAGTATTTATACTAAGAAAAAGTGCAAATGAGCCATTTATCGTGATAATTATTGTTATCAACTGATATATTGTCAGATCCCATATCGTCCTTCCCAGCCTGTGCACTTAAATTATTCCTATAAGCCTTTTTAAATGTTGTCTCACGTGATAAGACAAGTTGGGTACAGTCTATTATCTGGTTTATCAAAGTGTTTTGGGGCCCAGGCGTCTCCGGAGCCGATGAAACATGACAACAAGTCGACCACCTATTTTGAAATCATGTCCTCCAACACCACATCATGTTAGGAGTCCTGTGTGTTGGTTTGTATGTAGGCTAACAGCACAAATAGCCTCTGACCCTGTCGCGTTGGACATAATCCCTCTAAATACGACACCGCGGTGAACTCCACACGAACCGCACACACAAAAAACAAGTCGCTGGAAGAAGAGGAAGAAGAGGAAGAAGAAGCAAATAAAAAAGTGCGGGTCATAAAGATGGCAGCGGCGGTGTGAGGGAGACCTACCTGTGTGTTCACCCTCCTGCTCCACCTGTGCGCCGCGGTTCCGGTGCTTCCTCCAAACAGGAACCCGCAGACGCTCGGTCGGTGTTTCCTCACGGAGGCGGTGACGCAGCAGCGAATGACGAAGCAGCGAGCAGGGGGGAGGAGGAGGAGAGCTAAGTGTGGAGGAGATCAGAGGTGGAGGTGGAGGCTGCAGCTTCCCATCAGTCACAGATTACACTTCTTAGGCAGATGCATCCTCACAGCCAGGGGATTTGTTACCTAGACACATCTTAAGGTGTTTAGCGCTGACCTGAATCTTGTCTCACACCCTGGAGGCGTCAGGTGACATGGTTCTTGTTTTGGAGTTTGTGGTCGCCATGCTGATAAGGGGATAACCTCGAGGGCAGGGACGTGCACAGACATTTTGAGGGGCCCTTGCTTTAGCAGCCCCCCCAGCCTACACACACACACACCATGCTAGTCTAAAGACATTTTCAGACATGAACAGGAAAGGAGAAGAGGAACCATATTACACCTGCGTCATGCTCATTCCACAGAACCCCCTGGAGAGCTGAGCTCAGCTGCTCCTGGACGTACCACTCCATGTGAAATGTGCCCCACACAGCTCTTCTCTTTGGCCTTCTTTTCAAGTTGAGAACGTTTTTTTATCCCATTTTATTTTATTTGAATATCATTAGTATTTTGATATATTAAGAAAGTTTACAAATCTTCCGCCGCAAACTAAAAACATACCTTGATAACATTTTGAAACTAACAATTTAGTAGCACTTAAATGGCACTTACTTATAGCCCTTTGTAGTTTTGCTTTTTTGAAGAAATTTTACTTTCTTTGTTCTTGTTGTCCTGGGTTTGTGCCCTCATGGTTGAATGCACTTATTGTCAGTCGCTTTGGATAAAAGCGTCAGCTAAATGTAATAATATTATGTATGTCTTTTCTGATACTCTACTAGAGGCCTGGCAGGGTTCTGCACTGTTTTATAACTGTTCCTATATATTCCTAGGACAGCGCTGCTCTGGACAGAAGCTTCAGATGTACCTGATTTGCTGGAGCCCCTCTCCCAGTTCTAATTGCATTTCACCTTCCACCTCTTTTCTAGCTGTTCTTTATACATACATAATGATATCTATATAATATCGACTTATGTGGCTGTTGGTATAAGTAATCCGCAGAACATTATATAGACTAAATGCCCCAAAGGAAAAGTGATGAGAATAGTGTTCTATCTTTTAAATGAACAATGCCCTTTTTGTACAAAATAGAGGCAACTCTTTTGCTGCATTTGTTTATATATTATTGACACTATCACCAATCTCTACACCTTAGAACCGCACGTGCCCATAACTCTCTTACTGTATATATTGTTGTTCTATTGTTGTTTTTATATTGTTGTTTGTACAGTGCACCAACCACACCAAGGCAATTTCCTGTATGTGCAAATATACATGTCAATAAAAATAATTCTGATTCTGATTCTGATTCATGTAATTATAATGTGTGTTCGAACATTACGAATTAGATCGACTTCAGGATTTTCTCTCAGTTTTACAGTGCTCCTTCACAAATAAGTCTCAGATAAGAAAAAAAAAAAAATCCGCCCCCTTTCATGTGTACCAACTTGTTTTCAAACGGTACTGGTGGCTCCACACGGGGGAGACGCTGTTCGTGTGTGCATGTGTGGAGGTGAAGGGAAGTGGCTGCTTATTATGTTTAGGCAGTACTTCAATCTGAGTACACATAAGTACTTATTTTTATAGTCACCTGGAGGAACTAAACCAAACTAACAGTTGTTAGTGTGGTAGTTATTGTTACTGGATTTGAGCAAATGATTGGTCGAGATAGTGGCTGCTTCTCATGTCTCTTCACTAAAATACATGATCACTACTGCTTTTTTCTGTGTCCCTCCAAAACAGGGGTGTGGTACATTACTAATAAATTATGACCTTGTGATAATTTTTCAGCTGTGTATCAGAGAGTGCCCCAGTTTCAGTCTTTTTCTAACATTTAACACAAAGCTTTAGATGAGTATGTCACGTTATCACTGACATTTGTAACTGTTTTCTAAGATGGCCACTATGATTATTTATGTTTATTTATGTGATGTAAATTAGGTAATTAAGCCAGTCAATTGCTGTGAATGGTTGTACTATCGCTACTATGTTGTTGTTTAAATTTTTTTTTTTTCCAGCCCAAGAAGAACAGAAAATGCTAATTAGTTATATAGGGGAATCTGGAATGTCACATGTGTTGTTGTCCTTGATAAATAAACTTGTAAACTAGATCGAATCATTACCTACTGACTACTCTCAGGTTAATATCACAGTGTGTATTTGTTAAAATGGAACAGCTCCATTTGATGACCCTGGATGTCCCTTGAAAAAGAAGAGTGAAATCCCAGAGGTGGCAGTAGACCTCAGTCTCACAGCTGCCACAGCTGGAACATCTGTCACAGCTGGGACATCTGTCACAGTAAAACACAGAGACCAATGTTCACAGTGTCACAGTAAGTGAAGAATCTGACCTTAAACGTGATGTGTGCAATTATATATCCTGACTTTCAGAATCCTACACTTCTCAGGTAATTCTGTAACATCTCTGACAAAAGGAGGATTAATAGATGAGTAGATGTATGGATGAATGGATGGATAGATAGATAGATAGATAGATAGATAGATAGATAGATAGATAGATAGATAGATAGATAGATAGATAGATGGATAGATAGATAGATAGATAGATAGATAGATAGATAGATAGATAGATAGATAGATAGATAGACGGATGGATGGATGGATAGATAGATGGATGGATAGATGGATGGATGGACGGATGGAGTAGCCCATAAATTGTCACACCGTAGACAGCACCTCTCATCTATTATCACGCAGAACAGCCAGGGAACACCCAGTGTGGTTAACTCTACACACTGAACTCCAGCCCTCTGCACGGAGATAAGAGCAACCGTCATCACCAGCAGACACATGTTAACACACTTGAATACAAACAGTATCTGTTGCCCCCTGTTGAGTGCCTTGGATGGATGAAAGTATTAGATAGATAGATAGATAGATAGATAGATAGATAGATAGAATTGATGTACACACGAATAAACACAAAACTCATCAATAACTATAATCAAATAATGTCCAATTTAAATTAACAATGGACTATTATTCACAATATTTTATTTTGAATACTTAAAGAATATTTGATAAAATCAGCACTTTTACTGGAAATTGAAAACGTATTATTTAATTATACTATACCACTATTTAACTTATAAAAGTGTATTTCTGTTGTTGAATAATAAATTCTCATTAATTCATTATTAGAGCCCCCACATTATGGACTTTGATCCCCCACTGAACTGAAATGTATTTAGTTTATATATCTATTTTCTCCCAATATTTTATTCTAATCATTTATTCTAAAGCACTTTGTGACATTGAAGAAAAATGATTATTATGATTGTTATTTATCATCACCCCACCACTGAATTTTGCCTCACCCAAAATATTTAGTAAATGAAAAATGAAACATTGTGAACCTTTTTTCATTTTGTCCACTAGTAATTATCAACAGGGTGATAATGGAATAATGTGTAGTTACATTTAATCGTCCAGATGCTTTTAGGATTGACGTCATTATGTGACGTAAGTTTACAGTTTCTAAGGTTATGGATCTATAAGTGAATAATAGAGGTGAGTCTCCACAGAAAGCAGCAGCCTGAAGGCAGCTCTTAGTGATTCACCAGGAAGAGAAGCAGCAGCAGGGCGGGCAGGACGCGCAGCACCAGCCCTCCTGTGGACGAACAGGAGCCGGTCCGCGTCGCCCCACTGATGTTATGACTTGAATATGGCCGATAAGGGGCCGTTTTTGACCTCATGTATTATTTTTTACCTCTCGGTCGGGGCCGCAATATTCCAGATTCTCGAAGAACCCAACTGGATCTCGGCCAGAGACAGATATATCCTGCAGAAAGAAAACGTTTTGAAGAAGTATACCTGCTTGACTAAAGAAGCGCTGGATGAGATTTTGGAGGTATGAACCCATCTGTTTTCAGTTTACGACGGATAAGAACAGTGTTCCCATTTATCCTGAAGGGTTAGGGTTAGGGTTAAAAGTAAACCTACTTTTTGTAACTTTACGCACGATTGAGCAACAAACCGAGGAGCTCCCATAAACTGCTAAGAAGCTAAAAGGGATCAGGTAAAACCAAAGTTCAGATATTAGCCTGTATGAGACTGTTGCTCAGTGACCATTGTCAACTTGAGCCGATACACACATTGTGCAAGAGTACGTGAGAGGTGTGTGCGAGTCAGGACACACCAGGACTTGTTTTTCCTGATCACGAACAGAAAACAAGCATCAGGCCTGAGACGGATCAGGTGACAACACAGCTCGGAAAGCGTCTTCTGTTTCAGCCCGAATTTCTCTAAAGAAGAGTCAGAAAGTTGTGTTTAATCAGGACTGGACGTTATTGCGCATGTGTCCCTGCTCCAGAGATATTTGAACGTTTGCACAAGGTGTGTCCAGGTGCAAATGGCTGCACAGGAAATGACTTTGAGCCCAAGTAGTAGAGGACTGTGGAAGAGAATAGTGTCGTTACAGTCGTGTGTGAAATGGGTGATTTACTGTGTATTCACCACAGATCGTGTCGGAGGCTGCAGGTCAAGGTGTGACCATCACTGGCGAGAAACATCGCAACACGTGGGACTGGGTCAACTCGGTCGTTTTCGCTGCCACCATTGTCACCACCATAGGTTTGTATGTGTAGGCTTGGCATGCAGTGTAGTTGCACTTGCTACTATGAATTCAATGCACATCAAATATATTTCTAATGTTTACTTTAATCATCTAACTCACACATGTCAACATTTCTCATTTTAAATTTTTTATTAGCCTGACAATTATTCTTATTTTACTAGAACTTTAGAAAAACCATAATCTTGAATAATGATATCAACTTACTGACATCTATGATTGATGATATTGATAACAAATGTAATATGTATGTATGAATAATAACAATTAACACTAGCAATACTTGAAACATTGTTTATTATAATATTGACTAATAATAGTAATTTTGTACAATCATGCATTTGCAATGGTTGTATACTAAATATGTTATTGCCCAAATAAGCATTTTTCTTTTTAAACTTTTAACTTATCCTTGCTTACAGGGTTTCTCCAAATAAAGGTTCAATATTAGACTTTTTTAGGATCCCAATGACATTTAGATAGATGGATATTTTATTCATAACAGAAGGGAAATTACAGTGTTTCAGCATCAATTAAATACATAAACACAAGACGCGAATATTATATAACCCACAGAACACAAGCAGAGGCAGATATGTCGGCGATCTGTGTGCAGACTTAAAATGTTAAATCCAGATAAATAAATAGATAGAATAAAAAGGAAGTTGTATTTGTGCCAGGCACTCCCAGGTGAGTGAATAGGATAAAATATTTGCATTGCAGCTAAAAAGATGATTCTCCTCTCTCTGCTCAAAAGGGAGTCGTTATAAAGTGTGATTGCAGTCGGTAAAAACATCTACATCAAATACTGATATGAAGGGATATCAGAGAGCTGCTTACACTTCAATGAAGATAAGGTGAACAAAGCCCAGTAGAGAATGACCCCTGATTTGCTCAGTCATTTTGCAAAGTTATAAAAGGACGATATCCATGTCTTTTCCCACAAGCCGAGTTTACTGCACTAAAATCTGACCGAGGAGTTTGTAGGTTATAAGTTATCTGTTCCATGTTGGTCTTGTTTGTATTTTTATTACAATATGCTAATATCTGTTAAGAAAAAACTGCATGGCCAAAACATTCCCTTAAAGTAGCATTTCATAAGGCTTAATATAATCAATGGATTTTTAAAAACTTCTTATGAACCAGGGGGAAACCCTATTTATATAACCTTTAAAAAAGAAAAAAGTCCATATTCCGTGCTGTGATTCAACGTTTTCTCTTGTCATCCACAGGTTATGGCAATGTCGCGCCCAAGACTGAAGGTGGTCGTGTGTTCTGCATCCTGTACGGTTTGTGTGGGATCCCCCTATGCCTGGTATGGATAAGTGAGCTGGGTTCATTCTTTGGAGACAGAGCCAAGCGTCTGTCCCAGGTTCTGATCCGCAGAGGCGTCTCAGTGGTAAGAAATGACCTAATGGTGGAGTGAGTGTTTGTCTGAATGCTGAATAAAGTTGCAATATAACATTTATATTTTCTTCCTCGTGTCAGAAAAGGGTCCAGTTAACCTGTACGGCCTTGTTCCTGTTATGGGGGGTGTTTGTGCACCTGGTTATCCCTCCGTTTGTTTTCATGTCTATGGAAGGATGGAGCTACCTGGAAGGCATCTACTTCTCGTTCATCACTCTCACAACGGTTGGTTTTGGAGATTATGTGGCAGGTAGGTTTCTTTTACGACTTGATTTAGATAATTTCTCTGAGGTCATTGTGCATCTGGACTTCTTTTGTTCCCTTTGTAATGAAAGCAGTGCCATTCCATGCTTCTATTTCCATTTCAGGCGTAAATCCAAACATAGAGTACCCCAGACTGTACAGAACATTTGCAGAGATATGGATCTACATGGGCCTGGCCTGGCTGTCGCTGTTCTTCAGCTGGAACGTCCACATGGTAGTGAAAGCTCACAAGAAGTTCAAGCAAAGACGACACAGGTACCGACACTTAGATGACGAAGAGCTCCAGCCAGAAGGGGAAAACCAGAACCCAGAAATAAAGCGGTCCGTCATCGACATCTTCAACTTCATGTCTGAAAACGGGGAGGACTACAGCACCGTCATACACAATATCGGAAGTACGGCAAAAAAAATAAACCCTGCAGAGAAAGTAAACCGCTCTAAGAGCTGCAGCGACATCCTGTCCATCCGTACCCTGGATCATTCGCCGAAACACAAACACATGATCAGCATCAGTCAGGTGTTCATGACCGCAAAATTGGATCAAGAGGAGGAGCATCCGCCACAAGAGAGCAACAGAGACAGGGAGCCTCCAGAATGTGCGAGGACGGCAGGTAGCACGGAGAACAAAGACAGTTGTGCACTTGAACCAGAAAATGATGGTATCATCTTCACTGTACCTGCCAGAGACACTGCAGAGGAACAGACTGTACAGCAGGCGGGTGGAGGGGAGAGCAGGTTCCAAATATCCAAAGTACAGGAAGATTCGGTCATGGACAAAGATGAAAAAGGGTAAAACAATACTGTTTTGTATCAAGGGGACAAACTGCATCCGTGCAATTCAAGGGTGGACTGTTTAACAGCCTCCTGCTTCACAACAGCATTATTTCATGCAAATCTTCCATTATTGAAACACACAACCCATTTGGCGGACGCTTTTATCCAAAGGGATGGGGAAGACTGAGGCTCAAACTGCCGACAGTCTGACGACCGCTCTACCCCTCAGTCACAGCCGCCCACCCAATTCTCTTCTTCTTGCAAACGTTGAATAAAGATTGTTTTTTATTATTTTTCGATCCCATATCCATCCAGATCTTTCCATACAACATTTCTAAAAGTGACTAGAACACTTCAAATCCCAGCACAGGGCTTTATGGAGACAATATGTAACTTTCCCTCATAGGAAGCTGCTACAGTGGAGTCCATTCAGACATGGTCATTATCAGCCTTTTCCTGATTTACCACTGGCTGAATCAGGGGTAGAAAACAAACGTTGTTACTGGGCAAATTCAAACAATAAAGACACTGCATCTTTTTAAAATGAAGAAATGTAACCTCAGAGCCAGGTCGATCTTCAGGGTTGTGCTTTGACAGCTTTGTGCCGTTTGGATGACAGAGCAGCCACATGTCACCTGTCTTAACGTCTACAGGTAAAGCTACAGACTAGAAACATTACAGTACAGTCCTTTACAGACACCGACACAAAATGAGTGTAAATTACAATAAGAGACTATCCATTTAACTGAATTTAAATTAATTAATTAATTCGGAAACATGAGGTGTATTGCGTAATTTTTCAGATTTTCACTATTTGATTCATTTTTAATTCTATTATTGAGGGATTATTTTGTGCACAGACCCTTTCTTCCTTGTTCCATAGTTGAGATGCTCAAAATTTGTAGTCTTCCGTTACATCTGTGTAAACATTTCGTCATGTCAAGGGTTGAATGAGCCGAGGCCCATCTCTCCTCGGGGTTGCATCTCCACCAGAGAATGCTTTGTGTGCTTCGTTCAGTTTAGTCATGTGATTACAACTAATGTATGACTCATGACTGATCATAATGTAGATGATTCATAAAGGAAAAACTAATTTATAGATTCTTGCAGCTTAGCATTCTTTAGGACACACAAACTACTGACTTAAAGTTCCGTGATGTTCAGTAAAAAGTATCCAGTAAAATATTATTTTCATGATAAATGACAAAGCAGCAATATGAACTTTTTTAATTTTTTATTGAAAATTAGGGTTGCAAAGGGGTGGCAAATTTCCAGTAAATTTTCATGTGAATATTCAGCTCGGGAATTTTGGGAATTTTGAAAAAAAAAAATTACACAAATTAAACGCTGAGCACTAAAAACATCATTCAAAACTCTATTTTAAAGATGTATGGAATGCAACACACGCATGTTGAATTTCAACCCTGCACTGTGCATTTCTCCATCACATGCCCAGATAATTCCCAGCATCCTCCACACTACAGCAGGGCTATCGAGGCCTGCTGTAGTGTGCAGGACTAGTCAAGTAAGTTTCGATGATATTACTGGGGAAAATATACAAGCATGCTGATTGAGGATTGTTCATCTGTTCATTTAGCCTATTTCTATTCATTTATCCATCAATTGTCAAATATTTTTAAAGACGATTCCAATTGTTTGGCTAACTATTTATATCTCTGGCATTGCATTAGTGTTTTTTTACAAGCTTTTTTGCTCATCTTATTCTACAGAACATTGCCATGTGGAGACATTTCACACCAGCCAATGTAGAAGGAAAGGCTGTGTACATTTGCAAATACGATGCAAAGACCCATGTTAAGAATGACACAGATCCAGAAGCATATAGTCAAGTGCCCAAAGTTTCCTCAGGGCTCAAATCAGCCTTTGACAAAACAAAATGTTTATATTTATGTCTGTATATGACAAGGTAAATACAGTTAGTACTAACTACCCACACAATTTCCAGTTTATTCCCGTATATTCCCATGGAAAGTTTCCAGCTTTGAATATTCCCGGAATTTTGCATGATTAACGGCAAAGCAGCAATATAAACTTTTTACGTATTTTTATTGAAAATATGAGGATTTATTTCACAGCGGTTCAAGTAGTTGGTCAGTTCAGTATCTACAACCATTTGCAAAAAATGCTGAAATGCCCACGACCATGAAGAAGTCAGGAAAACAAAATGCATTAATTTTCCTCCCAAGAGAATAAGAAAAAAATAGCATTTTCCACATACGAGTGCTGTGATTTATGTTAATCATCATTCAAATCACCAATGTCCGCGCCTTGCAAAGAGGTGAGTCATTGCCTACTCCAGATCACAGACCAAGGCTTTATGGTACACAGTGCCAATGAGCAACTTTCCCCCATATGCTGCTGCTACAGACGAACCAATAAGCACACGACCATCGTCTTCATACACCTGAGTCACCACAGGCTGGTCCGAGTGAATCTTCTGGACGCGGATGACCTGCACAAAACATCATCACACAGGAGAAAGAATTATAACAAGAGGAATACATGTAAAACGATTTGTCATCTGTTTAAGTAACGAGAATTAGGGTGCAGAAATTAAACGCATAAAAACATATTTTGTTTTGCAATGTTGATCATCTCACAAGTTGAAAACTGATAAAAGTGAAAGGACAAACCTCTGATCCAGGTGGGTCGTTGGGGTCCAACATGAAAAGTTTCCATCCATTAGGATGACAGCCTAACCACAGGTCGCCTGTTTCGAGGTCGACTTCAATGTTGTCACAGAGAGAACCCAGAGCCACGGACTGGTGACAGGACCAGAAGGAGATATTTACCATAAACCATTAATGACAATTCTACCACGACAGGATTTTGTACTTGAAATTACCGGCATTTATGTGTAAATTGTCTCGAAACATGATAAGACCTTCATCTTAGTTACAATAATGAACAACTAGAATAGTAGTAGAGCGCACAGCTCTGCCGAAGCCCAAAAACCCTTACATTAAAAGGTTTAGTGTGTAGAATTAAGTGATATCTAGTGTTGAAGTTCAATGTCGCAGCTGAAGACCCCTCACCTCACCCTCCCCTTCCAAACATGATAGGAACCTGTGAGAGCCTTCAGTTGTCAAAAAACGTAAAAGATTTTTCGTTTGTCCGGTCTGGGCTACTGTAAAAAACATGGCGGCCTCCGTAGTAATTTCTGCCATTAGATCCCCTTCACATAAATCTTATACACTGAACCATTAATTAATAAACAAATAAATATCTAGATTTTTTTCTCTAGGTGTATAAACTGTTCGCTGGGAAATTAATGAAAATGTAAAAATAATGGCGTTTCTCGTAAAGTTAATGAAAGGGAAAATAACGTCCTGAATTTGACCCAAAAGTTGATGGCTTCTTCCGCAAAGTTTCATTGAAATCTCTCCATTACTTTTGAATGACAAATATTACTTCAAGTCTGAAATATTTACCTTCAGAGAGACCAGTGAATTGTTTTCTTTTCGCTCCAACACATGCACATTGTGGTCAAACACATCTGCCACATATATGTGTCTGTAAATAAAAAAAAAGAATACAACAATGAAGCAATCCACATGCTTCGCACGAATTATCAACATGTGTGACCCTGAGGATCATTCCTACCCTTTGTCTGGTGAGATGTTGATTCCGTTTGCAAAGTAGTAACCTTCAGAGACGACCTTCACATCCGTGGGACTGTAGTACACAACATTAGACCAAGACAGTCCCAGAACAGGCTCCACAGTTTTCAGGATCTCATGGGAGAAATAGTGATCATTTGTTGCATAGAAGCTGTCCACGCCCACTGCAACGATGTCATTCACACTGGAAAGAAAAACTGAATTTGAACATTATTTAAATGACACAATGTTTATTTTGTCGAGTACAATATGAAAGTTTTTTGTTAACCTTTGTTATGACGAGAGATATCAGATGCACTAAAGCTCAGGACTCAGTAAGTCAAACAGTAGTTGTCACTGTACTGTACCTGTAGAGAAGTTCGTGTTTTATAGTTTTCACGTGCATAAGGAGGTTGTTGTCCTCAACAAATTGGAAGACCTCGACTTGGCTTTTGTGTTGTGGATGATTGACAACAAACAGGTAAATTGTGTCATCTGAGGAGAAACAAGGAAAGCATGGTAAAAAAACAACAACAGATCACTGGAGACAAAACCGGCCTATGCATTCTTTGTACACATCAACACTTGTGAGTTTGTTTAGTATTAACATAATGCAAATGTAGGGTCCACAGGAGCTATTATAACAGGTTTGTCCACATACTCCACACAGGCACACACAGGCTCATATCCACCAAACACGAAATATAAACTTACCTTTTACAATTATAGCTAGTCACAGAAACTGAAAATTAAATCAATTTCTCTGTTAGATTAATGGAAATAAGTAAAACAGAAATGTATTGATTTCTGGATCAACTTGAAAGACAAGCACAAAGCCACTAGACTTAGGTTTTTAACTTTTGAGACAGAATGGTGTAGTAGTAACCAGGTGTGACTTTTACCTGTGGGATCGGTGTATGCACTGATGCCATGAGGGTTGAATGAGTCCAGGTCAAAGTTTCTTGGCATGCGCAGCTCCACCGGTTTCATCCGAGGGTCTTGTAGGTCGAGGGAGAAGATCTTTCCTGGCCCCTCTGAGGCTGGTAGTCCAGGAAACTTCAGACCCTGGACATATTGGAAATACATAAAATTAAACAGATGTCAAACTAATGAAAATAAATTCTGCACAGCAAAACTAGAATCATCACTGATTGGAGACCAACCCCCAGATTTATGATAATAATAATTTATAGAACGTCCTTAATACGTCCAAGGCTGCTCAACATTCTTTACAAAAGTAAGAGGAAATTAATAAAAAAAGTTAAATCATGAAATACAGAATATAGAGGTACATAAAACATGCTAAGATGCGATTAGGGAAGGCGGTGTTATTTATAAAGCACAGTTCATACACAGAGGTAGATTCAAGGCGCTGTACAGGGTCTTTGAACGCAACACAGAGGCCCAATCAGAACATAGAAGAGGTTAACAAGAGCAGAATAAAAGAGATTAAAAGAGGTACAAGATATAAAAAGAATGTAGAACTGGACCAAGCTAAACCAGGAACAATGAATGCTACGAGCAATAAGCCTCTGAATAAGTAGCTGCATGTTTTTTCTGCACTTTAGTCATGAATACAGGTTAAGTTGACTAAAAGAGCCAAGCACATGAGCAAATGGACCTTTATTGAAAGTGAATAGTGTTTGATATGGGATCAAGAACGTGTCCAAACAAGGATTCAGCATATCACAAGATTATTGTGAACACGGTTAGTTTTCTTATAGTTTTACTCATAAAAAAAAAGTTTGGTCACGTGTTTTATCCGCAGGACTTTAATTCCTTCAGTGACTGTTTGTTCAACCTCAGATCAACTTGGCTGCTCAGCAACTCAAACACTCACAGTGCTTATAAAGGCGAGTCCGTCTCCCAGAATCGTGATGTCTTCCGAGCCAGAATCTGAAAGCAGCGCAGTCCAGCTGTTAACTTTGAGTTTACATTTGTTTGTTTGGCTTTTATTTTGTTATTATTCTCTCTACTCACCCAGGTTTTTTAACGCCACACAGTTGGGCAGGTGATTCTGCAGCAGCTCTCTGGAGGCGAGGGCCCTTTTCCTGCAGAGGGTTCAACACAAGCTGCATGAACTCAACTTTATCTCCACAGGAAGCAAACTTCGTCACCACACACACTTGTCTTTTCTTTGTACTTTACCTCAGGTTGACGATCCTCTCTCCCAACAGCGCCGCGATGGCCGCTATTACAAGCGAGGCGCACACGAGCTTTCCCATTTTCAAATTATGAACAACTCAAATTGACAGTGGATCGAAAACACCAGACTAAACTAAAGCGGCTGAGGAGGGACACGCGCAGTTAATGCTGCCTTCATGACGTTGGAAATCTGAGAACCTTACTTCAATTTCTTCTCAGGGTTGCCTGTAGTGTTGTGTCGTTCGTTTTGAACGAATCGTTACAAGGACTCAGGAGTAACGAGTCCTCTCAAAGAGTGATTCGTTCATTTTCTCGTGGCCGCGCATCGGGACTTTTGCATAGGCTGCAGCAGGTCACGTGGAAAATGATCCAAAGACTCGTATCCGGCAGATGAACGAATCACTGATCCGAAGACTCTGTTGGCAGAAGAACGAGTCACTGATCTGAAGACACGGTCGTGAGGTGAACGATTCGTTCATCTGCCGGGTACGAGTCTTTGGATCATTTTCCACGTGACCTCCATAGGCTCAGAAGAGGAAACAGTTACCTCATTCCCTATCGCGGGACCGCTGTTAAAAAGCAGCCATGACTGACAGCTTTTGTGTGGCAGATCATATTTTTTTTAAGAAAACCTCCTCTATTATATAAAGTAAAACATGACAGTTTGTATGGTTTTAAATTGTCATTTATAGTCACACTGGCATTTAATTATCACGGGAAATAATTACACTGCACTAAACTGTAAGTGTAAATGTAAAGGGAAAATAACAAAACCAGTCATTATGACTTTTGAATAGGGCTGAACGATATGGGGAAATAATCTAATTGCGATTCCCCCCCCCCCCCCAAATATTGCGATTAAGATTTAATATGCGATTCTTTTATTTTATCCTCTTTCCCCCCCAAAAAAAACGTAATGAATGATTTAAATATGACCAACACAATATTAGATACTGTACAATATTCTTTCCCACATTTTTATTTAACTGCTCATTACAGAAACAAGAATAACAAATCGGTGTGCATTTAAGTAATTTAATCAAAGTCATTGTAAGTATAAACACAAGGCATGCACTTTTTAAAAAGTGTGTGCCTAACGTATTCTGAATACTTGGATTATTCCACATTGAATTACATTTTATAAGTGTAGGAATGCGGCGTTGTTATAGTCAGTGTATCAGCAGCAGTTTAAGCTCTGTGTCCGCGGATGCGGCGGGCCAGCTGGATGTGCTGGCAGCGTGCGGATCAGCAGCTCCGTAGATCCCCGTTCATGTCCGGGCGGACGTGCAGCGGTATGGAGGCGCCGGGCCGCAGCAGGAACAGCTTAACACCTCCGTCTCGCAGATGTGCATGTAGGTGACCGGGGGGCTCTGGAGCCCCGCCGCCCCGGAGCTCGGCTTGCTTTTCCGAGGAGCGATTTTCCCGTCCGCTGCCCGCATCGCGGTCACCGGCGAAATGAGCTCGCTCTGTGTGGCTGACACGTTGGCCGAAGACTCTGTGGGCAGATGAACGAAGCACGTCGGGAGTTGAACGACTCGTTCATCTGCCGGGTACGAGTCTTTGGATCGTTTGCCCCCCCCGTTGAAACGAACGAATGACTCAAAAAGAGATTCGTTCATTCTAGTGAACGAGATTCAAAGAACCGACACAGTAAAAAGATCCGAACTTCCCATCACTAGTTGCCTGGTCCATGGAGTTACCGCGGAATTTGGCTGCTTTTGAGTCAGTCTGTGAATGACTCTCACCTGCACGCACATCTCAATACCAACCTGGCAACTCTAGTCACCCTATCCCTCAAAGCAGACCTGGTACTCTGGTCCAACACCCAACAGTACCCTGGGAGGGTGCTAATGATGTATGAATGAGAGGAAAAGGCTGTGGTATGCAGTCATGGCATTTGAGGCAGAACAACGTGGCTTGAAAGCAGTAGTTTGCCCTGTGGAGCTTCAGGGTTGGGCCCCTGTGGCTGCGGGGACTTGTTTGGCCAGAGTGTTGGGGGCAGAGATGACAGGTGATCCAGCAATGTTAGCCAGTGGCTGTGAGGAGGACATTGAGGTGATGCCTAGGAGAGACGGGAGGTGTGTTAATCATTTTGAAGTGCTTGTATTTTACATGTCATCACAATCTTGATTCACAGATAGATTTGCAGCCATTCACAATCTATTTTGAATTGCAATTACACATGACAAAAACATCTCTTGAATATTCCTGCTCCTAAGGACAATTCATTCCAGAGAGGATTACTCACCGGCCATCATACTTGAAGAGCTGACTGGTGTGGAGCTTGCATCCATCCCTCCTGGAGTGGCCCCCCTTCCCTGATCTTTAACGATGGGATCTGCGAACACAAGTGGATTTGAGCAACTCGTAAACCAAATTCATGTGTTGACAAGAGTCGAGCCACTTTAAATAAAATGCTCCAGAGTTTGTTTTGTGTGCTTCGTTCAGTTTGTAGCGTAGGTTTTCTGAATTGAAAAAATAAAAGAGTTGCGCTCCAGCCAGGGATTCTTCACCTGTCAAAATGTATAATATCTCCCGGTACGAGAGGTAACCCTCGTAGCTCATTTACCTAACTACACAAGACATCAAAGGAAAATATATCACAAGCCATAAATTCGGTTAATCAAAATATCTTCAATTAAAATTATTCACTCAAGTTAACATCAAATCAAATAGGTACGATGGATAAACAGAAAAATAACTCTTTTGACCGCAATCAAATTCATTTCAAAATAAGAACAATCAACGGTTCCTTCAAAAAACATGTGAAAGAAACTTCCATTAAGAGTTCATGTTCAAGTGTTAGTTTGTGTGTGTATGTGTGTGTGTGTGTGTGTGGGTGTGGGGTTTTGTTGGAGAGGGGAGTTAGGGTCCAATGAAAAGGTGCAGTAAGGGAAATGTTTGTTCTTGGATTTGGAGGGCCTTTATCTCCAGGTAGAGGGAAGATGAGGGGTGAATTTTACAGAGCCAGGAGAACTCGGTGAATCCAGGAGAGTGTCAAAAGTGAGACTTCTCTGGTTTATTCCATCCAGGACTGAGGGAAGCGCGTGCCGATCCGAGCAGGTTAGATGGTTTTAAAATCCACTTCCGGCTCCAGGGATTAGCTTCTGTTCCTCATGGTCCAGGACGTTGGTGCAATAACTCCATTTAGTTCTTGGTCAACTTTCTTTAAACTAGTTTATCTGTTGTTTAGCTCTCCTTCCTACAGTCACGCTCCTTGACCTGTTTCAACTCCATGCTGCCTTTGTTTGAGTTTTCCATCTCCTTTTTTTCCTCACAGGCGTGTCACCTTTATTATCTCCCTCGCCCCTTCTTTTCCTGTTGAGGCCTAAAGGCCCATTCTGTCTTTTTAGTTTTCTTCTATCTGCTACAAGTTTAGTCAGTTGATTACAACTAATGTAAGATGTATGACTCATGACTGATCATAATGTAGCTGATTCATAAAGGAAAAACTAATTTATAGATTCATGCAGTTTTGCAGCTTTGCATTCTTAAGGACAGACAAAGTACTGACTTAAAGTACTGACTTAAAGTACTGTGATGTTCAGTAAAAAGTATCCAGTAAAAAATTATTTTCATGATAAACGGCAAAGCAGCAATATAAACTTTTTACATATTTTTATTGAAAATATAAGGACTTATTTCATAGCGGTTCAAGTAGTTGGTCAGTTCAGTGTCTACAACCATTTGCAAAAAATGCTGATGTATCCACGAAATGCATCCATTTTCCTTCCACGAAAAAAACAACAACTGCATTTTCCACATACGAGTGCTGTGATTTATGTTAATCATAATTCCAATCACCATTGTCCGCGCCTTGCAAAGAGGTGAGTCATTGCCTACTCCAGATCACAGACCAGGGCTTTGTGGAACACAGTGCCAATGAGCAACTTTCCCCCATATGCTGCTGCTACAGACGAACCCATGAGCACACCACCATCGTCTTCATACACCTGAGTCACCACCGGCTGGTCCGAGTGAATCTTCTGGACGCGGATGACCTGCACAAAACATAATCACACAGGAGAAAGAATTATAACAAATGAATTCATGTAAAACGATTGGTCATCTGTTTAAGTAACGAGAATAAAAGTTAAGAAATTAAACACAAACATATCTGGTTTTACAATGTTGGTCATCTCACAAGTTGAAAACTGATAAAAGTAAAAGGACAAACCTCGGATCCAGGTGGGTCGTTGGGGTCAAACAAAAAAAATGTCCATCCATTAGGGTGACAGCCTAACCACAGGTCGCCTGTTTCTAGGTCGACTTCAATGTTGTCACAGAGAGAACCCAGAGCCACAGACTGGTGACAGGACCAGAAGGAGATATTTACCATAAACCATTAATGACAATTCTACCTGGACAGGATTTTGTACTTGAAATTACCGACATTTATGTGTAAATTGTCTCCAAACATGGTAAGAGCTTCATCTAAGTTACAATTATGAACAACTAGAATAGTAGTAGAGCGCACCAGATATGCCAGATTTTTTCATCAAGGTGCATCAATTATTCCTTGGGAAATTAATTAAAATGTCAAAATAAAGGCCTCTCTCACAAAGTGAAAATAATGTCCTGAAATTGCCTCAAAAGTTAACAGCTTCTTCCACAAAGTTTCATTGAAATCTGTCCATTACTTTTGTGTAACCTTGCTTACAAAAAAATCAACAAATCAACAAACAGAAGGACAAGAAGAGCCACATTTATGAATAATAATACTGATGAAGCCCACTGATTGAATTAAATATATTACTTTTAGTCTGAAATATTTACCTTCAGAGAGACCAGTGAATTGTCTTCTTGACGCTCCAACACATGCACATTGTGCCCAAACAGATCTGCCACATATATATGTCTGTAAATAAGAAAAAGAATACAACAATGGAGCAATCTAACATGTGAAGTATGAATTATCAACATCTGAGGATCATTCCTACCCTTTGTCTGGTGAGATGTTGATTCCGTTTGCAAAGTAGTAACCGTCAGAGACGACCTTCACATCCGTGGGACTGTAGTACACAACATTAGACCAAGACAGTCCCAGAACAGGCTCCACATAACTTTTCAAGATGTCATGGGAGAAATAGTGATCATTTGTTGCATAGAAGCTGTCCACGCCCACTGCAACGATGTCGTTCACACTGGAAAGAAAAAACAGCATTTGAACATTATTTAAATGACACAATATTTGTCGAGTACAATCTGAAAATATTTTGTTAAGCTTAGCTATGACAAGAGATATCAGATGCACTAAAGCTCACGACTCAGTAAGTCAGACAGTAGTTGTCACTGTACCGTACCTGTAGAGCTGTTCGTGTTTTATAGTTTTCACGTGCATAAGGAGGTTGTTGTCCTCAACAAATTGGAAGACCTCGACTTGGCTTTTGTGTTGTGGATGATTGACAACAAACAGGTAAATTGTGTCATCTGAGGAGAAACAAGGAAAGCATGGTAAAAAAACAACAACAGATCACTGGAGACAAAACCGGCCCATGCATTCTTTGTACACATAAACACTTGTGAGTTTGCTTAGTATTAACATAATGCAAATGTACTGATTGCGTACAATACAAACAAACCCCAGTCTAACAATCTCAGCCATTACAGTAGGATCCACAGGAGCAATTATAACAGGTTTGTCCACATACTCCACACAGGCACACACAGGCTCATATCCACCAAACACGAAAGATAAACTTCCCTTTTACAAGTCAGATTATAGCCAGTCACAGAAACTGAAAATTAAATCAATTTTGTAGATTAATGGAAATAAGTAAAACAGCAATGTCTTGATTTCTGGATCAACTTGAAAGACAAGCACAAAGCCACTAGACTTAGGTTTTTAACTTTTGGGACAGAACGGTGAGTAACATTAACCGGGTGTGACTTTTACCTGTGGGATCGGTGTATGCACTGATGCCATGAGGGTTGAATGAGTCCAGGTCAAAGTTTCTTGGCATGCGCAGCTCCACCGGTTTCATCCGAGGGTCTTGTAGGTCGAGGGAGAAGATCTTTCCTGGCCCCTCTGAGGCTGGTCGTCCAGGATTCTTCAGACCCTGGAGATATTGGAAATACATAAAATTACACAGATGTCAAAGTAATGAAAATAAATTCTGCACAGCAAAATTAGAATCACCACTGATTGGAGACCAACCACCAGATTTATGCCAATAATAGTCTATAGAGCATCTTTCATATGTACAAGGCTGCTCAACATTCTCAACAAAAGACGAAATAATGAAAAAAGTTAAATAATGAAATACAGAAAAGCATATAGATGTACACAAAACAATAAAACATGCTAAAATGAAATTAGGGAAGGCAGTGCTATTTATAAAGCACAGTCCATACACAGAGGTAGATTCAAGGTGCTGTACAGGGTCTTTGAACGCAACACAGAGGCCCAATCAGAACATAGAAGAGGTTAACAAGAGCAGATAAAATAGATTAAAAGAGGTACAAGATATAAAAAGAATGTAGAACTGGACCAAGCTAAACCAGGAACAATGAAAGCTATGAGCAATAAGCCTCTGAATAAGTAGCTGCATGTTTTTTCTGCACTTTAAGTCATGAATACAGGTTAAGTTGACTAAAAGAGCCAAGCACATGAACAAATGGACCTTTATGGAAAGTGAATATAGTTTGATATGGGATCAAGATGTTTTAAAAAAAAACAAGGATTCAGCATATCACAAGATTATTGTGAACATGGTTAGTTTTCTTATAGTTTTAATCATAAAAAAAAAAAAAGTTTGGTCACGTGTTTTATCCGCAGGACTTTAATTCCTTCAGTGACTGTTTGTTCAACCTCAGATCAACTTGGCTGCTCAGCAACTCAAACACTCACAGTGCTGATAAAGGCGAGTCCGTCTCCCAGGATCGTGATGTCTTCCGAGCCAGAATCTGAAAGCAGCGCAGTCCAGCTGTTAACTTTGAGTTTACATTTGTTTGTTTGGCTTTATTTTGTTATTATTCTCTCTACTCACCCAGGTTTTTTAACGCCACACAGTTGGGCAGGTGATTCTGCAGCAGCTCTCTGGAGGCGAGGGCCCTTTTCCTGCAGAGGGTTCAACACAAGCTGCATGAACTCAACTTTATCTCCACAGGAAGCAAACTTCGTCACCACACACACTTGTCTTTTCTTTGTACTCTACCTCAGGTTGACGATCCTCTCTCCCAACAGCGCCGCGATGGCCGCTATTACAAGCGAGGCGCACACGAGCTTTCCCATTTTCAAAATATAAACAATTCCAATTGACAGTGGATCAGAAACACCAGATTAAACTACAGCGGCTGAGGAGGGACAAGCGCAACTAATGCTGCCTTCATGACAGTCGGACATCTGAGAACCTACATTTAATTTCTCCTCAAGGCAATCTGAATCTCACCTCCACGCAAATCTCAATCCCAACCTGGCAACCCTACTCACTCTATCCCTCCAACCAGACCTTATACTCTGGTCCAACACCCAATTAACAGTATTCCGGGAGGATGCTAAGGATGTATGAATGAGAGGAAAAGGCTGTGGTATGCAGTCATGGCATTTGGGGCAGAACAACGTGGCTTGAAAGCAGTAGTTTACCTTGTGGAGGTTCGCTGCAGGGGTGGGAATTACTACACATCACCTATTCCCATTATCATAACCACTTATGTTTAGTATGAGTTTATAATGTAACTTTGATTTTATTGTCACTTCTGTTGCTTTCTAGGCACAGTCAGCATTACGCTACAACACTTTATATTTTTATTCCCCCTATTGTACACTTTATACTTTTTATTTTTAGGGCCCGAGCACTGACAGGCAGTGACAGACAGTGAAATTTTAAGGATTATTATTATTATTTTTCCGGCAAATGAATTGGATTTTTGAGGGCTTTAACATGCCCAAATTCTTATCAAAATTTGCAGAACATTTAAGTGGTGAAAATGTACGTATTCTGGAGGAATTTTCAAAGGGCGTGCAAAAAAAGGCTTAGCAGTGCCCCTGAGACCCCTGGAACGTGTTCACATTGAACTCTGGAAAAAGTGCCATAAAACGTAAAGGTTTCAGTTTAAAAATAAACCAGCTGTAGGCCTGGTGTATGGCACACACACATTTTAATATATTGTTGTGTTTTAACAAAGGACTAATGGATGTTTACCACTCTTTTAATGTAATGTTATGATGTATATGGGTTATGTGTGACTACTGTTTGCAAACCAAATGGCCCCAAGTTATTATAATTTTTTTTCATGCAAATTAATTGGCTTTTTGAGTGAATTAACATCCTCAAATTCCTATAGTTATATTTGGAAGAAGTGGACTGCGCAGGATTAATTTAATTAAATTTAATTAAATTTTTTATTTTTTATTAAAACATCGTGATTTAATGTCTGTGATTTAATGTCTGTCTACATGGCACAGCCAACCTTCTTGTTGGAGAACGACCAATCTACCCACTAGGCCATTCCTATATTATCATTAAGGATTGGATTATCTATAACCTAAGCACAAGAAGATGGACAAATTATTGTGTGTGTGTGTGTGTGTGTGTGTGTGTGTCTGTGTGTGTGTGTGTGTCTCTGTGTCATTCTATGCTGCTTTTGATACACATTTCAGAGAAAACCATTGTATTTTCTACTTTACTACATATATTTGACAGCCTTACTTAAAGGTTACTTTTATATTTTTGGTTTTTAGATACTGGATGATTTAACGTGCTTTAAAAACCTATTGTTAGAGAACATTTAATTTAATATAATTCTGAAAATTCATGCAAAACCTTCTAGTTTATATTTTCACTCATATTTCGTAGACATAACATGCTATTGTTTCGTTTACTGTGCTAAATTACATATTGCGATCATGTAATCTTGGCTCAAGCAAATCCTTCAGGATTAATATAAATCTTATTTTATCTCATCTCATAGCTGAGTGTGTAGCTCCTCATTTGGGATTCAAGACTCAAAGGACCTTCAATGTCACTGTGCATGTGCAATGGAATTTTGTGTGGAGCAGATGCCTAATTGGCAACACAATTGAATTAAGACAACTAAATAATTTTGACACAATATAGACAATTAACAGTAAAAGCTTTGAGTGAGAAAACACAGTGAAAATGAGAGCAAAAAAAATACTAAGACATTTATATATATATATATAGGCGGAATTCAAATCGAGACAATAAACAGTGCTAACATACTACAGTGGTACAGCAGAGTGCAGTAATAGTATTGCAGATTTAACAGTGAGAAATAGTACAGTAAAAGTTTTTCTTGATTAATGATACATCACTTTCATTATAACAGAGCCACTAGACTAGAAACTATATGGTGTTTGACTTCTGGTATCCTGTGAATGTAGCATGATTTCAAGGGATTAGGGCAAGTTTTATATTGAATTGTCTGAACATGTAATGGATTTAGTTTGTTCTAGATGGATATTTATGAATCAGAAAGATGCTCTGAATCGTTGGACCATAATTGACTTTGGACATTTTGACCTTTCATTTCACAATAACTAATTGGGAGCCTGAAGGGGTCCAAGGTTTACATGTGCAACAACCATTTTGAGCTTCACTTTTTTTCAAACAATCCTGAACTGTGCATATTTAGGAATTTCCTGAAAATATATTTATGCAGGATTTATGCATTTGCATCGACATGTTCTCCCACACACATAAGTACAAATGGTGGAAGCAGTCACATTCACCCTGTTCAGACGGATACAAAATAAAAGGGGCTGTGAATGTAGACATAGAGCTGTGGGGTCCTGTTTGTTCTGAACACACCGTAACCCAGACAAACTATCTTGATGGATTAGCCGACTGTGCACTTGTTTTAAACCCACTCATCAATACCAGTGCAGCATAGTCAATGACATGTGGTGCCTGCAGAAACCTTTTTTTAATGTTTATTTTTGAAGTTGTTTTATTGTAGGTGATGACTCCCTCCCAACATAAAACAAAAAGTTACAAAATTGTCTATGTAATCAAAATCATGTGTAAGAGACTTCATAAAAAACAAACATGAACACATACATACACATACAGAAGTGAAAGTAACATAAAATTGGCAAACTATTGACCCTGTGATATTCAGCATTGGGTGCATGCAACCTGACAGTAACTGTAGAATATCTACAAAAAGTCGAATTAAAGAATGATAGCATCTAACAACTTCAAAACACCAACAACTCCTGCACATTACATCGTGTGCAACCAGCGAGCACTGTTAAGCGAGGGGAGGGGAGGGGGGGGCACACCAGATTCCTGACGCTTTGTTTTGTGAAGTCGTGTAAAGGTTCACAGTGTAATACAGCAGGATCCCCATCAAACAGTTTCAAGCAAGACTGTATATTTGGAACATACAAAATAAATTTTATTATCCATTCTCTTCATGTCTACATCTTATTAGAATTTCTAGACAATGGCATTGTCAAAGAACACACCCAAATTAATTCTAATAATCCTGACAGGTGCAACAATACATTTCTGTCAAGTCCAGGTGTCAAAATATAACTGAATGTGAAAAGCAATTTAAATTTTCTTCTTTGTTATTTTCCAACATAAAAAGGAGAGCCATGGCCCTGGGCTGCAGTGAGATCTAGGCAGGACATGGCCATGAGCACACATTAAACACAGGTGGGGGAGTGGCTTCAGGGTTGGGCCCCTGTGGCTGCAGGGACTTGTGTGGCCAGAGTGTTGGGGGCAGAGATGACAGGTGATCCAGCAATGTTAGCCAGTGGCTGTGAGGAGGACATTGAGGTGATGCCTAGGAGAGACGGGCGGCATGTTAATCATTTGGAAGTGCTTGTATTTACATGTCATCACAATCTTGATTCACAGAGAGATTGCAGCCATTCACAATCTTTTTTTATTTGCAAATTACACATGACAAAAACAGCTTTAGATTATTCCTGCTCCTAAGGGCAATTCATTCCAGAGAGGATTACTCACCGGCCATCATACTTGAAGAGCTGACTGGTGTGGAGCTTGCAGCCATCCCTCCTGGAGTGGCCCCCCTTCCCTGATCTTTAACGATGGGATCTGCGAACACAAGTGGATTTGAGCAACTCGTAAACCAAATTCATGTGTTGACAAGAGTCGAGCCACTTTAAATAAAGTGCACAAAAAACTTACGAGGAGCAGTCGGGGTGATAACAAACAGCTAACTTACAGAAGTAGGGATGATCCATGGCCTCTCTGGCCGTGAGACGGGCTTGGTGGTCATAGCGCAGCAGTTTGTCCAGGAAGTCTAAAGCCTCTGTGCTGACCAGGTGCTGGTTCTCGCTGTGCACAAACCTCTCCCACCTTTTGCGGGAGTGTCTGGAGAACATACCAGGGACAGAGTTATATTGAGAGTTATTCATGAGCCAAAATTGTGCTCAAAATATACAATAATATTGAAATTGAAGTCATACAGCCAAAATGTTTTACCTTCCCAAAATGTCATTGAACCGTGGATCCAGTTCAATGTTGTACTTGTCGATGTAGTCGTACAGGTCTTCTGTGCCGAGAACTTTTGCGATTCGCACCAGCTGAAATTCAGAAAACACAGATTTCAAAGTTTTTAAAGATACATAGACATTTGCTGCATCCCGAGTAGGGAATTTTATGGGTATGGATGTTTATGACAATAAAGTGGTTATTATTATTGGGGGAAATGTCAAATCTGAATATAGATTTGGCTTTATGAAATATCTGTGAAATGTGCCTACAGTTTGAGAATGCACATTCCTCTATTATAAAATCCGACAGAACCAGTGATCTTCCCTCTGCAGGTGTTACCTCTATGATTAATGGTTTATACTAGCATGCAAAATAAATAGACAAACAGAATTTCTTTTTTACTTTCATTCTGTTTGTAGCAAAGATTCATAATTTACAGGTAAAACCGGTTTATGTTCTGCATTTAATTTTTATATACATATCAAACTATTTGTTCAACTATATAAACACCACTTTAACACTTGTGTCATGCATACCTAGTGGTGGCAGGGAATGTGGGAGAAAATGTGATAACTTCATGTCTACTAGTACAAACAGAAATTTGTCTTTAAATCACTTTGTTCTACTTTCAGAGCATCAAAAAACCAAATAGGATAATGTCTACCCTTGTTAAAAAAACATTTGAAGTGAGTTTGAGAAAAACCTTGTTGAAAACATTTGTGGTTTCAGTGTGTAGAACTTAAATCTTTGTACTATTAGACTAGGCCTAAACACTGCACTACTCGAGCCACAAGGTCTGTTAACAGACCCACAAAAGAGTGAGTTCTTCATACCTGATCGTAGTTGTCATGACCGTGAAAGAAAGGCTCCTTCCTGAAGATCATGCTGGCGAGCATGCAACCCAAACTCCACATGTCCAAGCTGTAGTCATACATCTACAAAACATATAAAAGGGGGAAAGGCTTGAGGTGGATACATGAATTAAAGTTTGAAAAAAATGTGTCCTTCCTCTCGAATAATACAAATCCTAACTTGCATTTTGGCCAACTGGCATGATTTGACTTGCAGAATAAGAATGAGTCTCACCTGGTAATCTACCAGCAGTTCAGGTCCTTTAAAATACCTGGAAGCCACTCTCACGTTGTATTCTTGGTTTGGGTGGTAGAATTCTGCCAGACCCCAATCGATTAGACGGAGCTGGAAGTTAAAAAATTTAATATAATTTAGATCATATTGATAGCACAGGTGACAGATCACATTAAGAAAATGTTTGACGCATTAGACCATACCTTTCTGTGTTCGTGATCAATCATTACATTATGTGGCTTGACATCTCTGTGCATTATCCCCATACTGTGGCAGTAATCCAGGGCCTAAATGGTAATAGAGGAAAAAGTATGTGTTAGGAGTATTTTCTGATGTGAAGTATCTGGCAAATGTAAAAAGAACCAATGAGGGCCATAACATAAACATACAGTAAATATTCAGTATCAAAAGCTGTTTACCTTTAGGATTTCATACATGTAAAACCGTATGTCGAAGTCAGATAGGGTTTGGTACAATTGCTGTAAAAAAAAAAAAAAAAAAAAGAATCAGAATTTATATATTTATTTATTTTTGTATTCACAGATTGCAAACCAATAGAACACTGATCTTCTTACCTTGAAGTCTGTGTTGTTCACATGTTCAAAGACCAGAGCAGGGGTTCGTGACTAAAAAGGAGGGGGAAAAACATCTGTTTGTGCATTTATGTATTAAAATATTAGTCCAGAATTGTCACGATGCAATAAGGAGAACAAATTACCACGGGATCTTTAACGATATCTAACAGTGAGATGATATTTGGGCCACCCCGCAGATTCTCCAGGATCTTTATTTCCCTCTTGATTTTCTTTTTCTTGACCGGCTGTGAACAGGGACAGTTTGGTGAGGTACATATATCGCCAACAAAATGAAAAACTATTATTTGCTTTACAGTTAGAACATCTTGTTGAGTGATTATCTCCATACCTTCAGTATTTTGACGACCACTTTTTCATTGTTTGTGATGTTTATGGCTTCAAACACTTCACTATATTTGCCTCTCCCTAGTTTTCTGACAAGCTGATAGTCGTCTTGGTTTCTTAAAAAAAAAAAGAGAGAATATAACAGTCAGTTTAGTCTTTGGAACATTTCCCAGACAAAGCAAAATAAATCAAATACAGCAAACAGTCCAATCAATTTGTCTTACCCCCATTCAACAACATGGGACTCATAGTCCCAGTATTCCCGAGGTCTCTGTGTGTTTACATCAGGGTAAACTCGAGAGCGGCTTGGAACAGGGCCAGACATATTCTACACCAGATCTTCTCTAAATCTCCTGAACAATAAAACAAACAAATTCATTATAAATACAACTTAACAAATCAGGTAACCATTTACTGGGCATCCTTACAGCTACTGTAAGTGTTGTGGTGCGATTATGAATAATTGTATAGAACAACACGTTACCTGGGAGGATCCCTCCAGGATCTTGGTGATAGATGAATTGGAACAGGGGTGGTTGAGATGCCTTTATGATAGGAAAGCTACAGGGGCACAAAGATATTTAAAAACAACAGTTAGAGCATGACACAACCAACACCATATGTGTAACACTGAGCAATGAATGTAACAGTTGATCTGAATATGAGCCCCTCAAAAGGAAATACAAACGTGTGTCAGGTACTGCAGAAATGCAAAAAACTTTTACTATCCATGTAAAACAGCTGCATATGTGTTGAACGAGCACAGAGACAAACAGACGAGAGAACACAATGAAATGAGTGTTGTGCTGGTGTGTCTGAATATGGTGGCGTGTGAAATGGAGAAACCTGAATGTTAAATGGGGGCATCCAACCAGTCTAATCAGGAGGTACAGGATTCAATACAGTCATCACTGGGGGCTACACCAAGGCTGGATGTCCTGCTGGAAACAAAGTAGGTTGATTAAAATCAATGCTGTCAATTAGGCAAACATGAGCAAACTATGTGAGCCATCGTACGCCAGCCCAACACAGCTAATACGGCTGCGGTACATTGCTGTGTTAGTGAGAGGCGGCAAATCGACAAATCGTTTCTCCGGTAAAAACGTACTCGTTCAGTTTGGCCCGATTTTCCCGCTTATCGGTTTCATTAAAAAAGCAGAGAGTACGCAGAAGCCCTCGGTGGCCCCGGGCCTGTTCAAGTGCAGTCAAGCTAGCAGCTGGCTATCAGGCTAACCGGGCAGCTGGCTGGCTAGGTAGCATTAGCTCGTCAACAGCAGAGGGAAAGCCGGTCGGAAAGTCAAAACTAGCTCCCGGCCACAGTGAGGGCCCGGGACGGAAAGAAATCAAACTGCCGCTTAGAAAAAGAGTCGAGTCGTCATACCGGCGGTCGAAACGGACGCGGGGCCGAGCAGCAAGCTTCGAGAATTATATTTCACAAAGCTACAAAGTGCTAAGCTAACAGGCTAGAAGAGTGAATAGCCTGCTGGCTGGCGAGGCAACTGGCTGACAACGCCTTGAAAAAACATCCTACAAACACCGTGGTCGAGCGGCGGAGCGGCACCGCGACGTGTGGGGCTCGTTCCCTGCTGTCCCCGACACGTAAAACACTGACCCGGGGCTTCGAACCTGCGACGATTTGCCGTTAAATTACACGATTACCTCTCGGCGGCGGTTGGGACGTCAATATGGCGATGCTTGGGCTCAAGAGCTTAGTGCGAACAGCCTCTCCCGCAGGGGGCGCTCTGCTTTTTCCTTTTTCTTTGAGGGGGAGACGGTGGCTCCTCTGCTACCAACAGGTCTGCTCGAGACAGGAACTTCAGCCTGCAGCCACACAGCAGCACATGTTCCCCCCCACACACATCTGTTCAGTGACTTCTCTTGCAATGAACCGCCAATTCTAACTTAATGTGTATAGCCCACATTCACAAATCACTACTTGTCTCATGGGGATTAACAAGGTGCAACATGTTCTCTTCTTAACCTTCAGCGAGAGTGAAGAAATACTAACAAAGCCCCTTTTAACTGAGCCACATGTGAGGGATCCTTTAAAGGGCAGAAGTGGCTGTAGAGCACATAAACAACACAACAATATTCACAACATTCATGAGAAAAGGGAGCGTCTTACATAAACTGAGAGGTGAATCAATGATTGTAGTATTTGTACAAAATACATGTTTGTCAGATGATTTATGTAGCACCTTTAAATGCAGAGTTTACAAAAACAAGAATCGTCAGGATGCAGCATGACAAGAAAGCCACACAACAATGTCGAGGTGGTCAAAAACAAAGTAGTGTTCAATTAAATAAATATAAGACTATTTTGGAAAACTTGATCACATAGGAGCAGTTAAAGGACGATACAAGAAATCAATAAAATAAGGTGATAAGAAAACAAACAGAAGACGATAGAAGGACGACCTCACATCGAAGCAAGTCTATAAAAATTGGGTCTAAGAAGTGATTTAAAAGAAGTCACTGAGAGCCGTATCTCCTCAGGTAGGTCATTCAAAGGCCGAGGGGCCCTGATGAAGAGAGCACGGTCACCTTTGGACTTTTAAAACAACAAGCAGGGCTCAACTTGAGGAGCCAAGGCTGCAAACAGGCACATTACAGGTCAGTATTTCTATGCTGTAGCTTGGGACCAGACCCCGAGAGCAAGTCAGAGCCATTCTCTTGAACTCTTGAAAGAGATCAGTAAAATCTTAAAATCAATTCTAAAACGGATAGGGAGCCAATGGAGAGAAACAAGGGCCGGGGAGATGTGATATCGTCTGTTTAAACCAGTGAGAATAAATGTAGTGGGACATTTGAATGTCTAAGCAGTCCAGTTGTAAATATAATCCAAGATCATCTGCCGCCACCATCATGATCAAATCACAGACCACCGCAGTCCCAGCAGAAGCCATAAAAATATATAGATCTACATACTTTAGATATGAATAGTAGTTGTCCAGCACATATAAACACTCAACAGTTAGAATTCATTCTGTGATTCTGCTCATAACAGTCGTCAAAAACCACAGTTCACATTGCGCACGAGCCTGCATTTAAAATTGTTGTACTCTTCTTTTCAGGATATTTCTACCACACTGGAGTCATTTCTCTACACTGATGCTCAGCTGGACCTGTGTGTTTAAAAAAAAAAAGCTCTTTGTTCAGACAATATATTGAGCTAACACCGGCTAAATGGACAATGGTGAAACAGTGACAGAAAACAATGCACAGCCTGTGGCTTCTTTTAAAACGCTACCTCAGTCATGCACAAAGCCCCGGGGCATTTTCCTGAAGTAACCAATCACCTATAATCAGCACAAAATACACAGACACACTGATTCTTTTTTTCTGGTGCATTTGAAAGTTGAGAAAATGATGTTTCTCAAAAAATGAATAGGCCTTTGTAAACACATCAGGATAATGAGTGCTTCTCTGCTTTCAAGTCGCACTCTGTTAAACAAAGACAAATCCCAGTTTTAAACATTCATGTCAGAATCTATAATTAACCAGGACGAGAACTATTAAAGGGTAAAAAGCAGGATATCGTGATAGTATTTAAAAGCTGAGCAACGCTGCTGCTGCCAAACAGCCCGATACATCTGGAGAATGCAGTCGACAATGAAGCTGTAAGTATTGATATTTTATCATGTAGATAATTGTCATTTTAATGATTTACTACATTCAAATGTATTTTATCTCTGAAAGCTGCAAACATAACACTCTATAATGACATACATTAGATTTAAAGATGCATTTCTCACTAAAACTAAACTAAAACATGAAGTTATTGTGATTGCATTCGTTTCAGCTTCATGCCTTGCCTCCTTCTTCTGCCATTTACAACTATGGTGCTAACATCTCCAATCAAAGGTAAAGAAAAAATGATCTAATGTGGTTTTGAGCTGACTTAGCTTTTGTAGTGCAAGTATGTTCATTAAATAGCACAGCGGCCGCCAAACTTCCCCTCATTATTTTTGTTCTAGGTCAGAGAGTAAATGGGTTAAGCTTCCTGAATGGTTAGATTATCTATGTCCTTTAAAAAAAAAATGCTATTAAATGTTTTCAATCGTTGATGTAAGAAATCCGATTGTTTGATGTTTACATTGCTACTATGAGCCGTCATCTCATCAGTATTTTATTAATTTCTCAACAGGTGCACTCGACACAAGGACAGCACCTTCAATGACAGGTCTGTGATTCAAAATGGAGCGATGTCATATGCTGTTTTAAAACCGGAAGGACTTGATATCAGATAGTGACCACCCATTTCACCAGATCCTCAAAAATACTTGAGGTTCCTCTATAACAGAAATGGTGGATTCAAAGCCCAGGTTACAAAAGAGAACAGATGCCGTACATGGCATTTCCTTGTGGAACTTGATATTCAGGTTGTAATTACTTGTGGTTGTATCTGGTCGTGACAATTTAATACTACAGAAACTATTCTCTCCAACTATTTTCTCCTGTCTGCAGCACAGAGGAACCCTCCAAGCAGACCTCTCTATACAGACTCCAGAGGTACATGCTCAAGCTTCTCCAGAACTGTGCAGCAGTTTGTTATCCACGCATTTAATAATAACCAGAGCCGCCAATACACAGGCCACACGTTAAGATATAAAACCATTGTGGATGAATGTCTTTGTCATTGGTATGATTTCATTTTCATTCACAGATATGTCAAATTCACAATCCTTAGAGGTTTTTGACCCAATTGGATTTACAGGTGTGTGATTTTCATTTCACGTATAAATGTAAAAAGTATATCTAATTTGACACTATTGCACCTAAGATTGTCCTTTGTATTACAGGAGTATCTGTTAACAATGGAGGTGGAGGCACAGGTGCAGTATCTTAAAACTGAGCTTTGTTTTTTTAGCGATGATCATGTCTGATATTGATGCAGCTGTTTCTATCTGCCCACATTCAGTCATAGGCCTCCAGAGCCATGAGATCATGATCCCCCAAGCTGTGATGATTAAAAACACACCGTCACCAAGGCAAACAGGGGCAGACAAAGACAGGATGGACCCGGTGGATGTGAGCAGAAGACCGGGTCCGGACCACGCAGGCAGAGAGCGGACTGATCTCCACAGCCAGGAGGCAACAACAGTGGATACTCAGGATGGAAATATTTTGGGAAAACAAGTTAGACGCTTGAGTGGAAGCAAAGTGAGCGATGGAGCTCATCTCCAAAGAAAGGCAGAAAGAGTTAATGGGTCGGATGTTACATTGGCCCCAGGCCATAGCAGAGTAATGCAAGACCACGGCAGTTTGGAGCAGAACAATGGCAGAGTGGCTACAGTGGGAAACAGTACATATACAGACTATGATGGTAAGACCAGATACTACATCACACACAAAATACATATCAGTAAAGAGCAATCAAATTCTGAACAACTGATCTTAATATTTCCACAGAAACCAGGGAATACATCAGCTCTGAAACTTACCCATTAGGTAAGAACAGGTTTTATTTCTATATACTGTAAATGCATTGTTTGATTGATGAGGCCGATGGTGTGTGATCTCCTGAAAGATTTCACTGACTCTCTTTCTCATGCATGATTTAACAGCGGCAGAACAAATACCCGGTCACTTGTCTGTTCCAGCCAAGATCCAACCTTCCCCCTGATCACGTGAAGGTCAGTATTTTCTATGTTTGAATCATGTTTTCCGCTTATATTTCCATCCATCCAACCCAACTTGTTGTTACAGGTTTGTGATGCACATTTAAACTCCTCATATTTCCACTTCATCTAATTACAAGTTGATATAATATCCCAGATCTTGTTTTGTGAGTCAACAGTTGTGAGTTTTTTCCTGTCTTTCTTTCAGATTCTGTCCCTTCCCCATCATGAGTCAAGGGCGGCCATCTGTTGACTCACAGAGGCCAGTTAGGATTCTTCCACATACAGTCGCTCCTGGGACTTTTTGATCCAAATTTAGGTTTTTATATGATTTTTTTTGTTTTTTTAACGTGTCTGGAAATATAAGAAAAAAAGAGATTATGACAATTTTGTCTGGGCCTCATGGAAACTCGTTATTCAGCCGAGGCTTGAATTTGTTTTCCTTTTATCTCTGTATCAAGTCTTTGTACGTGTTCTGCATTGTGGAAATGTGTAACTAACCCTCTTAAATATAAAACAATAGGACAGAAAAGAATGCTTTTTTTTTCTCCACTTCCTTGGTTTTAGGATGTTTAATAGATAGTTTTCTTAAATACAAATACATATTTCAACACAGCTCAAGATTTACAAAAAAACAAGAATGTAATACAGCTAACATCACATAAAACACAACATAACAAATGAATAAATTAGAAATACTTTACTTTTTCCTTTAAAATAATATCTAATACTGTTATTACCTATAAAGCTGCAGAAGTGTATATGGCAAATTAAGATTTGTGCACGGGAGTGTGTAGTATATTGTGCTCATAGCTTTTGAAAATAGTTACAGTCTTTGTTGGGAGTTTATTCTCCTCTGTTTCATTTCCTAAAGTGCTGAAGCTCACTGTACACATCTGACTGGACTCCATGTAACTCCTACAAAACAGTAAAAGCATTTCATCATGTAACAACAAAATAAACCATCATTAAAATGCTCAAACAATACAATTTCCACATTAAGTATTGTAGTTCCGGTTTACCTGGTAGGGAGATTCTGTGACCTCTGCTGCATTTTTCTTTGATACAGATGAGGGTAGGTTTCTTCTTCCTGTCAAAAAATATTCACACGTCAGGTTATGTCCCATCTGCCGTATCACCACCACCCAAACCAGCATCTAGTGCTCACCATCACGAGAAGCCCATTCTCTCCTCCTCCTGTGATAAGTCGCGAAGCAGAACACGGAGACAGCGATGAAGATGGTCAAGATAAGGTCAGAGGCAATAATGGCCACCACAGACCCCATGTTTATTAGGTAACAGGACTCACATTCTGGGAAAGAGTCAAAACGTAAAGGGTTGAAACACAAAAAAGTAGATGAAGCTTCGAACTGGAAGTAAATGTTTGCAAAAGCTACATACCATGTTGTCCCATTGCAGAACCTGAAAGACAAGGAGATGGTAAAACCTCAAAGCATCAATAAAGAGAGTGTCTAGTCTTCTTTACCGTTCATTAAGACACATAAAAAACACACCACTCACCAAACAACGAACCCACAATACAAACAGCAGCAGACATTTTCTTTATGCTGGTTTCTGCCTAAGGAGGAAATGAAAGAGTCCGAGGCTGATGGTCCTCTTGATCTGTCTCTGATGGCCGTGTCCCCGCACATAAACAAGGTGTGACTGGAGGAGCGAGTGCCCACAGATGAAGAACTGTCCACAGGCTGAACTGTCAGCGGGGTGTGGGTCTGTCAGCCTGTGACTGTGTTCAGAGGAGGATGCAGCGTCCACCCACAGGAGAGGAAGCGTCTGTTTTTTTTTTTCTTGTCTGTGAGGTTTCTGGCCACACACAAACAGAAATGTTGTCACTCTGTCATGTTTGATGTGTTCGATTTTCAGGGCTTCTATTTCAACTTTTTGAACGGCATATTTCAAATGAACTGGTCCAAGCGATGCCAAGATAAGGAGGTCATCTTCAGATGCTCTTCAGTTTGAGCTGAAACACACATGATCGGATCTCCAGAGTATTTCCTCATGGCCTGTGGTTTCAGAGCAGGTGGGTGGGTCAGCCACACTCACTGCTACTGAGTCTCTGAGCCCATCTGTAACCACAGGTTTACCAGTAATGATGCTTGACTGTCAGAGAAATGAACGCTCACTTTCAAGGTGGTTTTTCCCCCTAAAACAAAAAACAGTTATGGTTCATAATATTAAAAAAACAATGATTAAAAAACAACAGCAATGATAATGTTGATATTGTAAAGTTTGGCAGCATAAAATACTTTCGATAAAAATTCAAATTAATAATAAATTAATCAAATAAACCCATATTTATAAAAACATATGTATATCAAAAGTCAAAACATAAGGAAAATAATTTAACTCTCTGATCCGACATAATAATAATAATAATAACAATAATAATAATAATAATTCCGAAGGTCATAGAAGCTCGGGGATGGTACCAATCGATCAGGCATCCCCATTGATTGGTACCATCAACTTATCCTAATCACAACCCTAACCCCAACCAAGACCATCTCCTTGATAGCAACCTTAACCCAAAGCATCTCAATTGAAGTTGATCTGATGAAAGCCCTGGGACCAGTTCGTCAAATCAAAAAATGTGAAAAATGGCGACTAAATGCAAAATGGCAGGCTTCCTGTGGCGTTTTTAAATGCTCCTTGAGACTTTTTTGTTTGTTTGGTATGATACACCTGTATATCGATTTTTGTGAAGATCTGTCAATGTGAACTCTGAGGCTGCGTTCCAGGGGGCGCTGTTGAGCCATTTTGCCAACCTCATTTAAGATTACTCCAGAATGCGTAAATTTCCACCACTTTCTAATTTTCTGCAAACTTTGGTAACGATTTGAGCATGCTAAAGCCCTCAACAAGCCAATTAATTTGCCTAAAATAATAATATAAAAATAATAATAATCCTTAGAATCTCAATAGGGCCTCCCACTGTTCGGTGCACGAGCTCTAATAATAATAATAATAATAATAATAATGATAATAATAATAATAATAATAATATTGAGACATCCCTCGTTAAAGCTATGTGCTTTAATACCTAATATCTTTATTAATGGCCAGTACATAATTTACTAGCACATCACAGATAATTTTCAAACCATGTATAAGTGTAACTTTAGGGTTGTGAAAAATCTCTTAAACTGGTTTAATTCTCATTGAGCAAAAAACATTTTTTTTTCTTTAAAGTTGAGGACATTTGACCTCTGACCTTCTATAAAAAAAACTGGGCCTCTGAATTAATCCAGTAAAAACATTTAAAACGTAAATAATGAAAACAGGTCACACTTCATAAAGCAAGATAAAATGCAAACTGGTTTGGTTAAATAGAAGAAAACAAGAGAGTGGGAGTCAAGGAAGTAAATACTGGACATTTAAAGAAAAGGTGAAATAAGTCATACCATAATCATACGTTACTAATCTTTCTTGCTAAATGAAAGATTAAATGAAAGATAAGAACATAAAATCTAATGATTATCATTTAAATAATTTTTTATAGTAAAGAATAAGCTATGAGGGCTGTGATTTCATGTGAGTTGTATGTGTGTGTGTGTGTGTGTGTGTGTGTGTGTGTGTGTGTGTTTGTGTGTGTGTGTGTGTGTGTGTGTGTGTGTGTGTGTGCGTGTGTGTATTTGAGTGAAATGGCAGACAGAAGTTTAACCACAGCATATCCTCAATGCACATCAATACTCTTCCCCAAATATAATCAGGTCTCCTGTGTTTCTGACAAGGCTCAAATGTCACTAAAATAAAACATGATGATTTGATAATGAACAATATTGAGAATAATTTTATAAGCCAGCAAACAATCAAACGAACCAATCACCCACGCACGCAAATTCACATAAATTATTAAAAAAACATATGGAACTTTGAAAAGTCCAGTCAACATAACTCTTACCAGACAGTTTAGTTTTAGCAATTTACAAAGCTATGTAAAATATCTATGTACAAATATATGTATTTTAACATTTTGCTGCTAAAAATCTGTTGCTGTATGGTTTACTTGACAACATTGGTAGAATTCAAATGTGTTTTATTCACAAGGTTGATGAACATGTTTCACACATATAAGCTTCTGCTGAGCAGTGTGATAAACCTTTAATAATATCATATAATAATTAGAATTATGCTATTATAATTAAACTACTATAAAATCTGTTTTTTTGGCAGATGGTTGTGGAGACTTTTATTTTTGTTATTTAGGACATAAACAAACACAAATGTAGCTCCATTGCATTTCTAAGGTAAAATCAAATTACTGTAAAAAGAAAGACTTATTTCTGTGTTTATAATATGTGTGTAAAGAACCAACCTCAAAAATAGACTTTGAAAAGACAACCTACATGTGTTTATTTCTTAATGTAAAATCTGTTCAATTGAATCTTTTACAGCATTGAGTAACTTGTTTTTAAAAAACAGTATATGAAAAATTCTTTATAATTTCACGATGTGCTTCACATTGTCCGATCACTTCTTGCAGTTGGCTCGTACATTCATGTAGACTTTGTCAGCTGTGGAGGGACGAGAAGACGGGGACACACGACGTACTGTCACCACAATGCAGAAGAATCACGGAGAGACATTATAAACCACAGAAATAGGAGCCTTTCAATTTTTAAAAAGAACTAACAAACAGATCAATGCTTCGAAAATATCAGATGTGCACTAAAATAAAACAGAAAAATACATGAGAAAGGCCTGTAGAAGAACCTGATAGATCTCCTCTCAGCCCGGTTGCCTTACCGTTCTCAAACTTTTCACGCCTGATGCTGGCACAGCGGTACGTGAGAGTGACGAGGATGAGGGTCAGAAGCACGTCGGCGAAGACGATGCCCGCTATTGTCCAGGGCTCAATCCTGTAGCATGATGAAGTGTCGTCTGGTAGAAACAGACACACAGGGGGAAAAAGAGTGGGATGGAAGAAAGGAAGCTGTGAAGACGCACGTGGAAATATCAACTAATCAGATGTGGTTGTGTGTCTGGCTCTGCATTTGTGTTGCTGTTAATTTTTGTAATTTTTTTAGTCTAAATTGCAACATTCATAAAAACTGAATTTTGGAGTTGTCCTTTTGGTTTACGTACCTGCAAACGCCAAAGCCGCATCTGAGAGAAGGAAAAGAAACAAACAAGAGCTTTAACTTGATAATATAAATCATGCAGCAACACCTCTGTCTGTTAGGTTTCCGCTGCATGTGCAAAACATTGTGTTTGTGGTTAGATTTTCCTGTGTGAGACCCCCACGAATGTTGTGCAAGTGTGTGTTTGCACAAAGACGAGAAATGAGCTGTAAAACCGTACTTACTGCAGAGGAAAAATAGCCACACGATGAAGTATCTGTTGTGTGCCATGTTTGTCAGCTCAGTTGTCGGCTTTCTGAAAGACAAAAACAGACCTTGTGTTATATTCGTCATTCACACAACACTCACACATGTCATATTTTCTAATTTCCTTATGTATGATTTCATTTTCAAAGTTAAATCCCACAAACTGTTAGACAAGATAGGGCCGATGATGTGTAGCACTGAAAATGCAACTCCAGCGTCAAAATGAGGCCGAGCTGCGAGATACTCTGGGCACATATCTCCTATCTTAAACTACATACACATCATCGTGATGTGACTTGATGGACATGAAATGGTTCAAAGTTGGGATGAGGAAGAATGTGTCCGTCAGTGGAAGTAGAGATCCTCATACCTCGCTCAGCTCCGACTAATCTGCTGCCTGGAACCCAAAAGATGATGTGACTCTAGTTTCCCTTCAGTTTTCTCTTTCGAGGGTTGAAGTCAGAGTTCCTTCCACACGCTGCTGCACTGATTATCTGTCTTCTTTAAAAATCTCAACACGGTCTGACAATCACTGCCTGATATGATGGTTTAAATAGGAAAAATTATAGATTACAATAGGGTAGAACAGAACAGCCTTGCTCTTACCCTCTTATATACGTACTTAAATATACACTAACACATAAACAAACAAACCCACATAAACAAACACATTCACATACATAAGTACATACGAAAGATACACAAAATATATGATTCACAGGCATAAACATGACAAAACAAGAGAAAGTATTACATGTAGTACAATCACCCAACACGTCGCCTCTTCCCCTCTATGCCAACACATCCAGGTACAAATATGTCAGCCGTTGTTCTAGTAATGTTAGATGTTGTGCTGGAGGGTAGAAGTTGTAACTCACGGTGGAGAACATGAGCTGGATCCTCCTCGGGGCCTGTTTCCTGCTCGTCTGAGGGGAGATCATCCACACACACAGAACTGAAAATGTGAGGGCTGTTGAAATATCACCCGTGTGCTCATTGTGTCGCTCTGCTGACTCTTAGTGGCCAATCACCTCCAAAATCAAACTGCTATTTCAATTCAAGACACAAAGGACATTCAAGGATCATTTAGCTCAACTTGGGTTTAAAATGTTTGTCCATCCTTCCGCTAGTTGGCCGCCTTGTCCAGTCGCCAGTTTGAAAATCAGGTTTAAGTTGTGGACATACTATGGCAAGCCGATTGAGCATTTATTCCATATCCTTGATATCAAATTTCAGTCCCCTCCACTAGTTCGGTCAGCACTAGTTGGACATTTGGTCGCCCTAGTTCAGCATCTTACTGAACTAGTTAAACAAAAAATTGTACTAGTCACTCTTTTTCAGTAACTAGTGGCACTTTTGTTTAACTAGTTACAACAGAAACCTTACTAGTAACACTGTGTGCCGCACTAGTAGAGCCAAAGTCTCTACTAGTGGGCTTTTTGCTGCACTAGTTGCCCTCTGGACCGAACTAGTAAGGCTGAAAGTGTTACTAGCTAACTAGTGAGCTGCAAAAGCTCTGACATGTAAGCTAGTCAAACATGGATTCAGCTCACTAGTAAACTAGTGGCCTCCAATTCTCTGCACTAGTTCACTAGTGGGAGCCCAAATGCACACTAGTAAACTAGTGCAGCAAAAAGCCAGTGTTACTAGTAAGGTTTCTGTTGTAACTAGTTAAACAAAAGTGCCACTAGTTGCTGAAAAAGAGTGACTAGTACGATTTTTTGTTCAACTAGTTCAGTAAGATGCTGAACTAGTGCAACCAAATGTCCAACTAGTGCTGACAAAGACTGAACTAGTGGAGGGGACTTAGATTTGATATCAAGGATATGGAATAAATGCTCAATGGGCTTGCCATAGTGGACCAAACAACTGACTTCACGCGTGTGGTTCGTCTCTGGTGTGAGTGGCTTTCCTTTGAGTTAGATTGATGTTGAGTGGTTGCAGCAACAGCAGAGGGAGCTGTGAGGCTTCCTACACACAACATGTAACACAACAAACAGAAAAAGTCTCATTGTGTGTACGTTTCACAACTTATGCTCTTCGTTGCATTCTCCTTTTTCAACTTCCGGCTCTTTCCCCAGAAAATAAGTAAAATTAGTCTTCTTATGAATGAAATGTTCCAAGATCTGTGTTATTCATAACAGATTGGTAATTATAGTCAGATATCTTTATTAACAAATACAGGACAAAAACTTCCACACAGACTTTGTACGTAGAAACATCCATGGTAGAAATACAAGTTAATACATTTCAAAGTCAATGACTTAAACATTAATAATGGATTCAAAAATACAAACCCATTTTCGTCTTTGATTAAGTGTTGGTTTCTTAGTTACTTATTTAGTTTCTTTGCTTAACTTTCCCTTAATTTATTCTCTTCTTACAAATATATGTATTTGACATTCAAAGATTTAGTTTATTTAAATTCCATCTTAATTTGAGTTGATAAGTCAGTCATGCCTTTATGCTATTTCTCAGTTCTGATATCTAAATTCTACAGAAAGATCCACTTTGAGTTTCCCTGTTTCCCCTTTAAAAGAAATTGAGAACATGAAACTGCTATCATCAATGTTTTCATCCCAAATATGTTTTCACTTATTATTTTATGGCATTTCCATCAAATTTCCTATAAATTCATTGGCCCTAGTTATTTATAGTAACTCTCATATGTCTTCTTTTAAATGAAATTGAATGTCTCCCCACTGTTGTCTGACAGGTGTTTATGGAACAAAGTGACACTAAAATATTAGTCATTTGGTAAAAAAAGACATTTAATCATTGTGTTCCAACACCGAGTCTTGTTTTTGAGGTGACACAGATGTTCCTGTGAAGCTGCAGGGCTTTTACCTTTAACTTATAGGAAATACACTTAATTAAAGACAAATCTGAGAGAATATTAAACCAAACTATCAAACTTCCAAAAAAATGTTTTCTCAAGTTTCTATGTTAATTGCACTATTATTGAAAGTTTGCTCTCATTAAAACAAAACAATTTAATCAACACTATGTATTTAAATATAAGTAAATACCATAATGTGGGATTTTAAAAACGATGTTTTGGAGTGTTTATTGATTTTTAGAGAGTTACCTATCAAATTGTGTTCAACACTATGTGGCTGTTTTATTGTGGTTATTTACTCCTCTATCTATTGTTTTCTATCCACATTGATATTTAAGATATTACATATTTATGTATTCAATTACATTCAATATTACAACCAGGATTAAAGGCAATTAATGCATAAACTGACTGACCAAAGTACAAATAATCTTAAGCTTATACTAATATTTCACAAAACAAACAGTTGATCACCATATAGTATTTGATTCTTACTATACAAAAAACTAACAATTCAGTAGTTGAAATTTGTAAAAATTACTTCAGCCCTGAATAAATACAACATTAAAATGTTACCCACACTTTATAATGTCAAATATAATAGTAGAAACTGGACATTTAATGCATAAACAATACAAATTTTGATTAAATTGAGTGTAGTTCTAACTAAATTTAAATGCAGAACTTTAACTTGCAATGAAGTTTACGATGCAACAATAATGCAACAATACACTGTGTTGATGCACATAGTATTAAACCAGAAATAAACTGTAATATTAAGTTTAAAGCAAGCAACGTGTAAAAAAGTCAGTAATGTACTGCCAGAAGTCTACAGTAAAATCAAGATAACACAGCAAAGGTATTATGACAGAAACATTGATTATTGATGTGAAATTAACAGAATACTACAGGTAATCCTTTAGTGTTGTATTGTTACCTATATTGAATTATCCGAACACTTATTGATTTACTTAGAATTACAGATTGTTGCTATCACCACATCTCTCCTTATTTTCTCTCTCTCTCTCTCTCTCTCTCTCTCTCCGCCCCCCCCGGAGTTCCGTGTAACTCAGTACTATGTCATGGGCTCTGGTTTGTCATAATCATGGTGAATGTGTGGCTTCCCCTTGAGGGCGTGCCGCAGCTGGGGAAGCGACGATGGGGAACGACTAGCAGCGGAGGTGAGAGACAACAAGCCAGACGCACACTTCAGAGCATCACAGAGCAACACAGAGCAACACAGAGCAACACAGAGCAACACTGTGGGAATCAGTTGATCCAGATTGGCGGCTCAGAAAAACGATCGGTTGAAAACTTCAAGGCAAACCCGTTTCTGACATGCACTTTGACAAATGTGAGTATTTGGGCTTAACATTACTTTTCACTGGTATCATATCATCTCTGTTTTCACTGAGTCCAGCTGTGTATTGAATGGTGTGGCAGTAAAGATGGCAGCTCCGTTCATCCATCCACGATGACAGCTTTAACTTTCACTTAAACTGATGCTTTATTTTAAAGTCACTGCAGTTATGGACAATACAGATCACTGTACTTGTTCTCATGGCAGCCTTAGAATGAAAACTTGAATTATGATTGTGAGGTATTTTCAACTAGTGATAGTGTGCATCCAGTCCTTTCACTGAAAAGTTCATGTAATATCTTAGTTTTTATTGACTGAAAGCACAATTTGGAAGAATCCAAGAGGCACAGCATCATCGGGGGAAACCCTGACACACCTCCGCACCTTCTTCTCTTGTTTTCATTTCCCCTTTTTAGTTCATTAATACCAGTCCAGTGAACTGTGTGAAGTGACGGCTTGACTTGCTTCGCTCAACTTTCTTTGCCGGGCCTCCTCCGCCAGAGTAAATATTTTTGTCGTGTGCACTGGGTCTGTTAAACCACAAAATGAGGAAGCTGCTCTTCACTGCTTCTTTCTTTCTCAGAGGGCCGAGCCAAACGAGAACGGTTGTTGGAATCCCCAGCCTCCCACGTACATGACTCAATGTCCAGGGGTTTCCACAGCCGCTATTTGAATAGGGCACAGAATAGCCCCAAGCAGTGGGTGGACAGTTAATGCAAGCAACAGTGTATGTGGGCTAAGTTGACCTACCCCTGGACCAGCTTTAAAAAACCATTTCCGGATGTCTGGTTTCACTCAGCTGATGTGTCAGAGGCGTCTGTAAAGTGTTGAGCAAATTCCGTCATCTGGCAATTCACTGAGTTACTCTTTAGAGATGACAGAATGACATCATCTGCATCAACAACAGGCCAAAGGTGGATTTTGATATAAAGATCAAATGAGTCAGGGTTGAGTAACACATAGTAACACCTTTTGAACTTCTAAAATGAAACTTGGCGGCACTGAAGTGTTCTGACTGAACCCTTGTATTCTCAAAGATCTGCCCTTTTCACGTCATGAGGTCAACAGGGTTTATTGTTCAGGCTTTTCAGCTCAGAGCCAAAGCGAAAGAAGTGGCCAGTCTCAAACCAGGAACTCACATTTCTCTCTCACTGGTTGAATTTGCATATATATATTTTATATCCATGTATTTGCTGTGTTTCTTACCACAGCAGACATCACTCAAACAGTTAAAACAAAAAGAGAAACAGACAAAAGAGCGTGTCATGAACCTCCCTCCCAGGCACTAGAAAGCACAAGGCAGGTGACGTGCAAGTCAAACACCAAAGGCAGGAAGATGTGGTTTGTGTTTCTGTTTGCGTAACGGAGCGCTGCAGAAAGATGTCATAGAAAATAAGCGATGGCAATCCCAGTGTGTCTGAATGGCCGCATGATCTGGGTTCCTAATGGAGGAGGTTGTTATCTCTGTAATCACGTTCCACAGACATGGGTGGAAAATCACGCTGTCTTTCACGTGTAGGGGTGAAGTTGTGATGTGGTCACAGCCTGTCAGCTGGAAACAGACAAATTCTGTTTTGTGATGTGTTTTTCCTGTTTTTCTAATTTCCTTTACCTGCTCAATGGAAATGAATTCACAGGGGAAAAGTACTCATAAAGGATTTGATGTACTTTGTTTGAAGGTGAGCAGAAACATGTTGCCATGGAGAAAGTGAGCAGGCTGTATCATCCATCTGATGACAAGTCAGCTGACACTTCAAATAAAGCCTGTCTCGATACACACATGTATTCCAGTGAGAGGGAACAAGAGACTCATCCACAATCTATGATCTGGTTAATTGTTACAAAAAGAGAAAGCTCACTTCTCAATGAAAGATCCATGTCTGTCTACATATCATTAGAGACAGGCGTCTGCTGACTGGATAAAAAAGTTTGTGTTTATTGATATTGTTATTATTATTATTATGAAGGATGAGGGACATAGCTTTTTCTAGAGCTGAAACAATTACTGTAGTTGCTGAATAGATTTCTTTTATAATAACTATAATTTGTATGCAATATATAATTATATTTTTCAAGCAAAAACACATCACTTAACAGTGCATTTGATTTATTTCTATTTTCTGAATGTATGCACCAAAGAATTAGTTAATTCAATTGAATCTATATATCATTAGTCCCATGACAGTTTCTTGATCTCAGACCAAAACCAAACACATTTGTTCAGTTATAATCTAGCTCTGATCTTGACGACTTATTCAAACATTTTATAATATTTTACTTTTTATATATATTTGTTAACTCTTTTATTAAATTATTATTCTTATTGTGCTCTAATGTCTTACTCTGTAATTTCAGCACCAAAGGAGAAGCCGTGTTGCACTCTGCCCACAGTGAAGAAGCTCTTGGAAGAGAAGAGGAGGCGTGAGTCATCGTCTGTGTCCCCGTCCTGCTCTGCAGCGAGCACAAGTCCTGGTCCCTCAAACACTGTGACAGTAAGTCATCAAACACAGGGGCTCGGCGTCTAAATAATAACACATATGTATTTATATAATAATAACACAGTACAAATTTGGTTACTTATCATTTCTTCTGTTCTCTCTACCAGCAGCTGTCCTCGTCAGAAGTATTTACCTGTTCAGGTAAGACCTGGGGAACATATACACAACTGTCTGTTTTATTGATATTTGTCTTATTTCCTATCAAAAACTCCAAAACTAATAATAAATTAATTCAAATATGTTTATTTATGCGTTCAGCTAATGCCTCAGATAGAGTCCAGACTATAATCAGCTGGACAATTAAACATCTCATGTTCCTTAGCACGAATGGATTCTACAAGTGTCAAGTCTCAGCTTCAATTTGAAGGTTCACATCAGAGTGTAACTTTGTTACATCATTTTAAAAGCGATGGAGACACTTACATTTAATATACATTGTTTTCTTCTCAAGCTGAATGAGTTGAGCCTGGTGATAGTAGATGTATTTATGTCAAAACACTTTAGGTCTGGACCGTTTGGTATCCCTCTGGTTCATGAAACTCCAGTATTGTCCAAAAAACGATTTGAAGCACATCAGATAGTTACAAAGTTGCTCACTCTGACACTTTCCCTCATTTTGATGAACATGGACATTCCAGTTTATTTTGAGTAATTTCCAAAAAGACACTTCTGCTGCTGTAAATACTCACCGATGCACCACATCCCCATCAGAAAATAGTCCCCCACTTATACTTTTGTCGAGTTATTTGCCAAGAGCTACAGTGGCCAAGTTTGTATTCATGACCTGTTTATTATAAATGAGTTTAGGAACAGTATGTCATGTTGACTACGCTTTGTGTTTCCCTGTTTGCATTTATATTTAAAACTTTTTATTTTTGTTTTACTCATTGCTGTTTAACTTGACCAGGACTCCCAGGCTCTTTTAATGGGACTCACTGAAAAGAACAAAAACACAGACCACTCAGAGCATTTTTTCCCTTCAAGTCCCATTCAAACAGAGCATCTCTATCATTCAAACAACCCATTCACACACAGCTGACAGCGGCAATTTGTGGGCCAGTGTCTTGAGAGAAGAGGAATCCTGCTCACTGTCCTCTTCTCTCACCCCACCTGCATTTGCTTTTTATCCTTCACACCCGTCCACTGTATTTTTGAAGGTGTCCATTGGCCTTGTCAGTGTTTTGGTGGCCGGTGTCTTGCCCATGGACACCTGGACTGGAGCAGACAACCCGCTCCACCTGCTGAGCCACAGCGGCCTCACATAATGTTGTGTGTGAGTGTGTGAATATCAGTCATCAGTCTAGGCTTTTCATTCCAGGTGCATCATCCAGCAGCTACACAGACATGGCAGTGAGCTTCGAGCCGTGGACCCCAGCACCAGAGCCGACTCTCGGCTACTATGGCAGCCACCCAGGACCCAGCTTCGCTCCAGCCTTCAGCCTCGCCATGGCGTCCGAATATGGCACTCAGCAGCAGCTCCCGGGATTTGTAGACACAATGACTCCGACATACGTAAGAGGACTCCCATCGTCGTGACCCTTCAACGGACGTGTTGGATTCAAGTGACAGCCTAATCCTATATGTTGTTGACCTCTATCATATTGTTTTTAGCAGGATTGCCAGATGCCAGTGGCAGATCCCACTCTGGCTTCATCTTGGTCACCTCTGGGTCTGAGTCAGAACACACAGATGAGTTTCGGTTCGTCGATGGACGCCGCCAAACTGGAGGAGGCCAGGATGCTGCTCAGAGGGATGGATTACAGCAGGACCACCGGGCAGGACGAGGACGGAGACACGTGAGTGGAATACACCAGTTTCAGAAAGTTTGTCTGGGACTGAACCCTCCAAAAAATAACATGAGTAAACTGCATGGACACACACACACACACACACACACACACACACACACACGCACACTCAGGCAATCACAGTCACGCTGATGGTTCACACATACACACAAACACACATTCACACACACACACACACACACACACACATACATACAAACAATACTCACACAATCACACTAACACTGATGGTATACACGCACACACGTATAAAAACACACACACACACACACACACTCAGGCAATACCAGTCACACTAATGGTACACACAGGCACACATATGCAAATACACACAAACAAACACTAAGACAATCACACTCATACTGAGAGTACATATTTTAAACACACACACACACACACACACACACTGAACTCTGCTGGCATCCCCGTGTTGTGTAAACGCTCACACATTATTTACTTCCGTAAGAGTTTCGTTTTCAGTCGTGACTTAAAGCGAGAGCCACGCGCTCAGACGTGTTATCCTGGCAAGATTAAGTCAAACCAAAGAAGGTGATGAGTCAGCTCCTCGCGCTCGATGATTAGAAGTACAGCTAAAAATGGAAAACAGAATTCAACTGTGAATGGGGAAAAGTGCGGGTTGGAATTACCAGCATCTTTTTTTTCCAGCCTCATTTATAACTAATTTATCATGTGCTCCCGTCCTGTCAGCATCCTGCACATCTACACTGCCAAGGGACTCAGGGAGTGTGCCTTCGCTGCTGCAGAGCGGCTGAGGGAGGTGGGGCGGCTGGATGCCAAAGAACACAAGGGAAAGGTACGGAAATATACACGAGCTTCCAACATGTGCAAAAGGCTCTTTTGGGTCTATTAAATTAAACATGGTATCATCAATGTGTTTGTGCAGACTGCTTTACTGGTGGCAGTGACCGCAAACCAGCCGGACATTGTACAAGATTTACTGTCACTGGGAACGGACATCAATGCTTGTGATGTTAACGGCCAAACTGCCCTGCATCTGGCCGTCCACTATGGCTTCCCTGAGGTTCTGCAGGTAAAGCACCGTTATGATTGGATCACTTTGGCATCAGATGAGTCATACTGAACGCACGTTAATTATATTTATATTGTTTTCAGGCTGTTCTGTCCAGCAGACCTGCCGTTAACCTGGAGGCCTGCAATTTTGAAGGTGATTTTATGTTGTATTTTTTGTTTCTAATTTATTAAACAACAGGGAAGTTGTGTTAAGGTGACCGTGCATTATAAGTCAAAACGTTAACGTCTTCTTCTTTGCCTCAGGTATGACTCCTCTGCACTGTGCAGCCATTTCTCACAGTGCCACCATGAAGGCTTTGTCCACCACTGGTCTGGAGGACGTTGGTCTCCACAGCAAGGCAGCGGAGAAGCTCTCCTGTGTGGAGATGCTGCTCAGTGCAGGGGCGTCCCTGTGCAGCCAGGTACAGTGCACCCCTCCCTTTCCTGAAAGTCACATGAGCCGAGCACATGACAGGATGATTACAGGGGCATCAAAGTCAAAATTCTAAACCCTGACCTTTCTTTGAATAATACACTTCATGCCGGGGAAGTGCCCAGGTTTTATCTCAGTGGGATGATTTCGTAACGCAGGCCGTTTCCCCTCCCGATTCTCTTTTTTGCTTTCCCTTCCATTTGACTTTGTGGTTTCAGTGTGTGTTTTTTTTCCCCCTGTCACTTTCAATTCTCCACTTCCAGGAAATCAAAAGTAACAAGACTGTGCTGCACTTGGCTGTGAAGGAGGGGAACATCGATCTGGTGCGATATCTGCTGGTTCCCCTGCCCAACATCAAAGCCTTTGTCAACATGAAAGTGAGTTCCACTCAGATGTGGATTTTGTACACGCATGTGTCTGTACACAGAAATACAGGATACACAAACGGTCCGAGTAATGATGCGTCTTCTCTCTTCTGCCTCAGGCGCATGGTCACACCGCTTTACACATGGCCGCTGGTCTCCATGGTAACCCCCACCAGGAGGAGATCCTGCAGCTGCTGCTGAGGAGAGGAGCTGATCCCAGCATCCGCAACCTGGAAAACGACCAGCCGGCTCACCTGCTGCAGAGCGGCCCCCGGGGAGAGCAGGTGAGCCCCCCCCCCCCTCATTTTAACAGCCACCTCTGCACCGAGCAGAGGCTCCTTTTCTTTTAATATTCCTCACCTCTCATTCAGTATCACCTCAATGTCTTTTCATTTCCAGCTCAAGCTGATGCTGAAGAAACGGAGCGCCTCCTCCCGCCGACGCTGCATGTCCTCGCAGGACCAGGAATGATTTAAAAACCACTTGTAATCCTCGTTTGGAGGGAGTGAGAATGTTTCCTCTGTTGATAAAGGGGATTTACACTGTATTGTTTGGAGGTTCTGGGAGTCCCTGGCCAATTAGTTGTTAACGAACCAGGTTGGCAAATTAATCCCTCGATATAATTCACATTGGATTTGACAAATGATGCTTTAAACGCATCAAGCTGAAATTACCTGTGATTTAGTGTCTGTGAGCATGTCATGCTTTATTTATTTCTCTACACACAGGCTTTGAGTATTCCAAAATAAGATCTCCTCCTTCAAGCCTTTTCACAAGATGCTCCTGCTAAAATGTGGGACTAACAGAGACATTATTTATCTGTTAGTCTTGGTGATACTTCACATTTTGAAAGAAAACATTTTTTATCTGAAGATGCTGTGGAAGGTGGAGTACCATTCGTTTTCTGATCAGGCCACACTCCCAGTTTTATGTTGATTTCTGTGAAATCGTTGGTTTGAGCCCCCCCGGGGACCACGTCCCTGAAACCCCTCTGACTCTCCTGTCAAAACCCCACCATCATGATAAGTTCTCATATTGATACACTGAGTGATGGTTTCAGTTTCAGTCCGCATGTGTGCTTATGTTAAGAATGCGTGTGCTGTAAAAATGAGAATACCCGATCATGTCATTTAATGTTCTGTCCGTATGCATCATACTTCTCGTGGTATCATTTTCTTAATGGAAGAAGATAAACTTTACTGTGTAAAACTGTTTCTGAATGTGGAAACCGAATGAATGAAGATGGTTCTTTCTCATCACAGTACATTCTCGTCATGAGTCATGAATAAAAGCCTGATAACACTGTGTGTAAAGTTCCATCTGATTGTTTTGATCTTCAGGACGGAAAATACGCCGCCCCACCACAGAGTGTCAACACCAGTTATTTACACTCTGTGATTTTAAATCATCCCTGACCTTTGCTGCCATGACAATCAACCTGAGTCATAGGTGAAAGTAGGTTTCACTTCTGAGTGTAATTTCAGTGATGAATAATTCCTGAGCTGTCTCTCAACAGTGTGTCATCTCTGTTATTAGACATGCTGTGAATTCCTGTGAGGCAAAACAAAGATCTGTCTAATTGGAAAAATGAATCATGATATTTTCTCATTTCTCTCACTCACATCAAACCAGATGATTAAAGACACTGTTAGAACCATGTTGAGTAGACAAGAGCTTTATTTGAAACACTGGTCTCATTGTATTGGCTTCAATTTCTCATTCCTTAATTCCTTTTTACTCGAAATAAAAACAAACTGCTAATACTAAAACATAAAAACAAACATTTTAAATACACATTTTCTTTTATATTTTTCAAAGATCTTTCAAATAATACATTGATCTTCAATCTTGATAAGTTATTATGGCCGCTGCTTCATTTTAGCTGGGTAATTTGACAACTTTTGATTTATTCCTGTGATTTGTTTCTTCATTCTATCATTAATTAATGCTTTTCTGGAAAAAGATATCAACAGAAATAAAGGAAAAATTAGGGAAAATAAAGGTAATAGACAATTGTTACAATTTACTGAAGCATGCAGTTCATGGGTCATTGATACAAAATGGCCAAGTCTATATATATTTATATATATATATTCATGCTCTTTATTTGACTGTCAGGAATAGAGACAATACTTGTTGCTTCTGTCTTTCTGAATATGCATATGAGCTTTTGTTTGTGCATATATTCATGTCTCTACTGCTTATAGTACCAACAATCACACAACACTGAGCAAAGTATACAAAAAGTTGTTTTGTACATTTCTGCAGCATTAAGAGAGGAGGCATCCAGGGCAGGGAGAGGAGAAGCTGTGGGAGGAGCTGTTCGTCAGATACCACCACTGGTTCAAAGAGGAAGCATCAGAAAACCCTGTTTATTGATCATCCAGCTGACAAGTTGACAACATGTGTGTTTATGTGTGTGTGTGTGTGTGTGTGTGTGAGAGAGAGAGAGAGTGAGTGTGTGTGTGTGTTTTTGTGTGTTTGCTGGCATGCTTTCTCTCTTTCAGGTCGGAGAGTCTGAAGTCTAAACAGTTTGAGGAGGAACTGCAAAAGAAAAAGAAAGAAAAGACACATTAGTACATTTCACAGTATATAATAATAATAATAATAATAATAATAATAATAATAATGACTTGAAACGCCCGCCTGCAGTTAAGTGAACTTACCCTCTGTCTTTGGAATCTGGGTCCCAGACGAGCTGGAGCTGAAATTACAAATAAGAAAAATAAGTAAAGATTCCTATTTTCAATTTCATCTTCTATCTGATAATCAATCACTGGCTCTGCAGTCTGAAGCCTGTGGCCACAACTTCAACTCGGGCGAGTTGCATTTAATCAAGTTTCTCCCTCACCAAGATTTCATGAGTCAGTCGAAGCCACAGGATTCTGAGTCAGGCTTTCAATAACCATAAATCAATATCCAGTTTTTATTTGTCATCCTGCTCAAACAGCAGCTAGGTGCTCCTCCTCTCTGGCCATTCAAGCAGCATGCGACCAGCCCGTGAAAACCCACGGCCACACACTCACTCCCAACACATGAGCAGAATGACGCATACCTTTGACTCAAATGCTTTTTCAAGAACAACCACCGAGTTTTGGGGAATGTGAAAGCACTGCCCACGTGTGGCTTGTTATGTGTAGTTGTGTTTGATCGTTAAGGTGTGTTTCAGGGTTGTGTGTTTGCAGAACAAGGGGGGAATGGACATTAAGAGAAGATGCATCCAGGGCAGGGGAGGGGAGAGGAAAAGCTGTGAGAAACTCAGCATTAGTCACATGAGCACACCGGTTGTGTTTCCCCCTTCAAGTCAGAGTCATACAGCATGCACAGGCGGGTCATCCACATGTCTTACTTGGATGAGGGTTTTACACATTTAGTGAATTTTTTACCTGTTTGAGGAATGATAGACGAGTTAGAAATTTGATTAAAGCCTCTGAATTAGAGAGATATCTTAATTAAAGTCTGAACTTACTCAGGGCTATTAAAATGCCAGAGACAAACATGACAATAGCGAGGACCATCCCTGTGGTCCGCAACGTCTCATAATCTACAGGGGGACAAAATCATTGGGAGTTTACCACACGGACGTTCCTCAGAAGCTGATGATGAACTTAACTTTAATCCAAAAAAATTATTACTGAGTCTTACCGTAGTCAAAGTCACTTTGGTCTGGAAACATTGTTCCTGCAAAGACAGAATCTGGTCAATTATAGAACAAATAAAAATAAAAGGTGTTGAGTTGAGCAGCAATAAGCTTAAAATACAGCAGTAATGAACTAGGATCTGTATCTGCAGCTCCTCAACTCCTCAGGGGCACGTTTTTTTTTTTCACAACTGAAGGCGCTCGATGCAGCATATGTGCTCAGCAGTAAAAGATGCACCACAAAAAGGGGGTTAGGGGCCAGCAGCAGCAGCAGCAGCAGCCAGGATACAGGGATTTCCTCACAGCAGCAGAGAAGAGAGATGGAGCAGCAAAATAACAGGAAATATGTTTAAGCTATTTTACTACGATAGATTTTCGACTCTCAGCCAATATATTGAATTATTTTGCGCTTAACATGCAGCCTGTATCAGACTGTTGAGGTATTGGTCTGTCAATAATGCTGCTGAACCCTCAGTCCCAAGTGGCTGAGCTGGCAGTTTACATTCCCGCCCATGTTTTTTCCTCTGCCACAAAGACGACTCCAGAGAAACCAGTTAAATATCTTTAATATTGTTCAATTGTTTATTTCAGTGAGCTTATTAAACTCTCTTTGTTAAAACACTGATGCATGCATCACTAGTACATTTGGCAACGATACTGCAGTCTCACTTAACTACATCAAGACAAGTATGGAAATAAAACAATATAATCACATATTTAATAACTAAGTCTTTTTTCTCAATCTGTAGAGCTTCTGTCTGATGAACTCTAGGTTGAAGAAAGAAAGAAAGAAAAGAAGGATCAAACCTGTGGTGGCCATGATGCACAGCAGAGATGCAGCAGTCTTCCAGAGATTTAGCAGGTTGCAGATGAAGACTGGATGTGAGAGGAGGCAGTTGGACAGAACAGCACTGGATTGTGCAGTGAACCTTCAGTGTGAACTCAGCAGGGCCCTCTGGTGGCCACACCCGAACAATGCATTCACAATGCTGCAGCCCCAGGGTTCACTCCCCTGTGATACATCTATCAGGGTGTGGACTACATAGAGGTTTACCACAGGAGCCCAAAGATAAAAACGAATAAAAGAATAACAGATGATAACATCTCATCACAAAATTGATAAGAGAATCGAACTATTCCTGTGAGCTACTGGGCACCAGTAGTGCGGTCTGTGTTCTCTGAGCATGAGAGGTGATGTGAAATAGATGAATATATATTCTTACTTCAAAATGCTATGGCTCTACTATTGCTTGGAGTTTCTTATTCATAATGGGAGGATTTCTTAGAGGAATGTGTGTGCACCTGCTCAAAATGCACCAGTTTATGTGCATGCGTTTTCTTTTGTGCAGTGCAGTGAGCCTGCTCCTGCAACTGTGGGGAGAAAATAAAGCCGACATCTGCATCTTCCTCCTGCCTGACTCCATACAGCGCAAAAAAAACTATCAATACACGGCATGGAAGAAGAACATCTGTAAAAATAAGAGTTATCTTTTTTTAAAAGAGTCTTGTCCGAGGGCTGCACAATGCAGCATTGATCATTCACGCTCTCGCTGCTGCTAGTTACTGCTGCATGTGTAACTGAAATGTCTGCAGTGTCAGCAGAAGCAGGAGTGCAGCACAACAGCTTTCTGCACTAGTCCAGTGCTAATGGCAGAGGAAATAAAATGATGCTGTCTTTATAAAACAAGAAAACAAAACCTTTTCCAACATTTGCTTTATTATTATTGCTTCAGTTTGGAAAACACTAAAAAATACAAATGGAAATCACTCTATTGCCAACATAAAATGAAGTAGGTACATAATCAAATACAATCTACTGATACAAAACATGTAAATGGCAAAAATAGGAGCATCATCGTGAAAATAAAAGCTTCATGCAATCTTGGAAAGATTGTCTTCGGCTTTGGTTGTGGTGTTTGCTGCCACCTACTGGCACTAGTGAGTAATACTGCAGAAAAGAGGAAGAAGATGATTTAAAACAATATCCGTCAGCTTCCGTCTGGAGAAAACCGTTTTAAACATGTTTGTAAAACACTCACCAGATCTCCACTGCTCCTCGCCTCTGTGTCTAAGCTGCAGAGAGAAATTTAGATTTGTTTGGAAATGCATTTATTTAATTTGTACATATTACTAAGGAAGAGAAAAACGTACCTCTTGGAACACCCGATTCCGCATCAGGACCCTTGGATCTATACAAATATTAAGTGTTAATGAAGAAATTCTGAAACATTGAAATTAATACATACATGTGTACGCAATTATTTCAGAGGCCAATGTATTAATTTCCATTCTAGTGAGCGAGCAGGCGAATAAAACATTGGATTTCTGTGGTGAAGCAAATCGCAGTGTGACTTCGCATGGAGTTCAACATTGGTGAACTTTGATGAGAATTTTTACAGTTTTCCCAGGGAACAATTCACGGATCTTAATGAAAAGAAATCAGCCACATTTATGGAACTGATTTCTATGAGTTTGTGCAATTTGGTGTGGCTTGATTTACTTTAAGGAGACTATTGGGCTTGGGCAGAGGTATTTACTCTACCTCTGCGCCATTCTAGTTGATATATATATATATATATATATAACAGAAAATCCTTTATAATTTTGGTTTCTGACTTCTGCTCAACTTACCGTGACTTTTCTCCTTTCGAACAGGTACATTTCCGGCCTGTTCATGGGGGGAACACAGGAGAAATTATTATACCAGTACACGACACACAGTTCTTGTCATACAAGAGGTTGCTTTGATACTACATGAATACAGTCTTTGTGCAGATAAGCCCGTCTGGGCTACGAGCCTCAGGAGGCTTTAGAAGCTTGCAGCTTAATGGCCTCAGCTCAGGAGAACATTAACCTACCAAAATCACTGCAGAGTTCAGCTGTTGAAAGGAAAACTACAGGCGCCAGTGGTATGAAGTCAGTTAGCATGTATACTATGTGTGAGACGACAAAAGCACTTTGATATTTAAACTCTTTGGAAATATAGTTATAGAAGGAGGCATAGATGAAGCTGTGCTTACTCATAACTTCAGCACGAGCCCATCACGTGCTCCATCAGGGCAGCGTCTTGGTGTTAACGTATATGAAACTAAGTAGATGTTTGTTTGCACCAATGACCCCAGTTGACCTTCATAAACCAGATCGTACAGGTTTCAGCTAACGCAGCATCGTACACAGTATCACACTGTCTGCGCCTGAAGTGTAAGACAAGACCACTGGCCAGTAGAGAGGCTGCTGTGAGCCAAAGAGATGGAAAATCCCAGAGCCGATCTGGTGACCTACATACTCAGGAGTCAGGACTAAGAATAAAGCGTCGTGAAAGGTAACACTCATCCTCACATCAGCCACTTTCACACTGGTGCCAAATAATACATTTCGAGGATTTTCTCTCTTATGGTTCTATGTTCTGCCTGGAAGACATTTTATCTCACACTAATGAGGTTGGAAGTTTGACAACCACCAAAAAATAAAGTTAATTTACAGCTGAGTCATTTGGGGTTAAATATGAATAATCTGTCAAGCTAATAGTAGTGAAACTTCAATAATTACTTAATGCTACAAAATCTTTAATCTTTAATCATTTATCAATTCATTTCATTTCAGCCATATCTGTAAAACCCACTGGAACAAACCACATATGCCAGGGGCCTATGTGCACACAAACAGTTAAACGAGAATACAAAAAGGGCAAGTGTGATAATCATAAAGTGCGATCAAGTGTCTAGGTAAGTTGATAATACAATTTAAATTGAAAATACTGTTATTTAAAACAAAATATCTAATAAAATAAAATTGAGGGTTAAGTCTTGGTTTTAGGTTTGGGCAAGGTATTTAGTTGTGATGGTTAAGGCAAGGGGTAAGGGTGGCATGTGCATTATGCCTATGAGTGTCCTCACTAAGACAGAAGTACAAGAGTGTGTTTGTGTGTGTGTGTGTGTGTGTGTGTGTCTGTGTGTCTCTCTCTGTGTGTCTCTGTGTGTGTGAATTATTCATTGGTTGGTTTTGGTTTCAGGGCTCCCCCTTGCAGTAGCAGCGTGTGTTGGCAGGTAGCGAGAAAGAACCATGGAAGGACACGGGTAGAGAGAAAATGGACGATGTATAAAGAGCTGCTGTGATACACGGAGCATGAGAGCAGCGAGTGCTGAGCCCGTGCGAGAAGCCTCTGTGCTCATCTCCCTTCCAGACGTCTGAGACAAACACTGGGCGGCTTGTTTTTGCGGCAGAGTGTACATTCGGGAGACTGTGAGGTCAACTCGCACTTACTGGGAACACAGTGTGGTGGAAAACGACACTTGACATTACACATCTGCTGTGTACTTACAGAGGCAAACCACTTACTGACAATGAGGGCGATACCCAGGAGGAACAGGACCACTGCGAAAACCAGGCCACCGATTCTCAGAGATTCATAATCTGAAATGAGGAACAAGGACTCTGTAATGCTCACTGACGTGATTAGCAGCACATGAAAGCTTTCAGCCACAAAATCCCCAGGATTCTAAAGCCTGTCGAGGCCTTTGTCACGAATGTCACCACATTTCGATTGAAGGGCTGCACTGCAGAAATGTCCAGCATGCCCCCTAATGGTCATGTCGGGTCATCGCAAATTCCTGTGAGCTGCAGTCACCAAAGCTGTAAAAAACATCACGGTCGAATCTGATTTTGAAGTGTCACAGTGACGCAGGGTGAGATGCAGCAAAGGAAATGTGACTTTGATGATTCTTGAACATAAAGGAGATAAACCAATAAATTATTGCAAAAGAAAGAAAGAAAGAAAGCAGAGCAGGCAGCAATCATTTTTATGGTTTTATATGTGGTGACTAGTTGATCAAATATTACTGTATTTATAATACTAACATCATCTATATATATATATTTGTATTGTGACCAATATAAATCACAGCTTTGTTTACATGCATGTAACACTGTCTAGTCTTTGAAACTAGAGATGAGTCGGTTAGTAATAACAACTATACACATTTGCATGATTAAAGCAAAAACACATTGAAAATAAATGGAAAATGACATTGTGTAATCGACAGGGTGTTTAATTGTTAGAGCCCCGCGGAGTTAAAATCAGCCAGAAAGAAAAAAGGGTATGAATTATTTTGTTTAACAGCTGTAACTTCCTTTTGTCTATTTATCCATGTGTATATCTTGTGACCACCTCAGATATGTCTTTGTAGCTCCTGAGGGGTCACAAGATATTACCATGGATCAGAAGGACATGAAAGCACCAACTACTTTACAAGAAAGGGGGAAAGACCGATTAAAGACAGTGTAAAGCAAACATACATCTTGTGTGAAACGTTTTGCGTTGAGATCTCATGACCCCCCCCCACCCCCCCCAGATTTATCTCTGGAGCTCCTGTGGGCCCCGACCCCCGAAGCTGGGTTCAGGACAGTTCATGGTGCAGTAGGCGATGAGACCACAATTTGAAACTGAAAGATAACAACTACGTGACTGATGGAAATTGTTCATAAAGCATCAAAGCAGATGTTTCGTCCTTCTGTCGAAATCAAACTCAGAGCGGAGCGGACAGGATGAGAAGAAACCCCTGACCCAGTGGGACGACTCCGGGGTCTAAGTTTTCCATCACTTCTAAAAAAAAATGTGGAAAAATGCAAACTCATCTCGACCTCCCAGATGTTTCCTGTGCAGAGGGCCGGCCATTAAAAAAAAAAGAAAGACAGGTTCATCTGCTCAACACTCACCGTAATTAAAAGCGCTGTCGTAATCTGGTGGAGAGAGAGAGAGAGAGAGAGAGAGAGAGAGAGAGAGAGAGAGAGAGAGAGAGAGAGAGAGAGAGAGAGAGAGAGAGAGAGAGAGAGAGGAAAAGAAATGAGAGATTTAGCCGCTGACACACTTCAGAGAGCACTTACGATATGACTGCTATTCAGCACTTTTAGAGCCCGGGCCATTCATCTATTCATTAGCCAGTGTGGTACCAGTGTTAATTTACATGAGCACGGGGCCCAGAGACGTATCTTAATTTGACTTTCCCCAGCTTCTTTTAGAATAATACCCACCTATGTCGCCAACTGCTGCCGAGGCTGTGAAAAGAGGGAGAAAAATCATTAGTCATAAGAAAAAGACATTCACTGGGTTGAGTAAGTCAGCAAACTGGTGATAATGGAGAAAATTCACTCCCCAGAAGCGTCAACGCCGGCTTCAAAAACTCAACTACGCTGCTTTCAGACATGCGCTGAACTTCAGATCTCCTGAAATAATCCAGAGGGGCTGCATGAATGCAAATGTATTTCCTGCCAGCCCCCTGGTAGTTGGTCCTGCAAGGGTGACATACATTTAGAAGATGCTGATGAAGATGTCAATTTGAGCTGCTTTCAGACATGCACTGAACTCTGCAGATCCTCTCCAGAGGAGGTGCGTGTGTGGATGTAAATGTCCCAGTGAGAGCTTCCGGATTATCTGCAGACTTTCTCCAACTGCCCCCCCACCCCCAACCCCCCGAATCCGTATTACGCTAAAATAAAAAAAATACCCCTGAAAAAAGTGTCTGCCTTTTACGTAGAAGACACCATTGAAGATGTTGAGAGTTTGTGGTGATAAGAGTGGACACCGGTGTTTCGCAATAAAATCACATGATTGTAGACGAATTAATACGGCACTTCCTTCCTGTCTGCTCCAACTCTTGAATAAGTCCAAGTCTGAATAACGCGGAGGATGTGTTGCTGTGTTCATGTGTGAAAGGCAAACTGAAGGTCAAGGTAAAAGGAGCGATCCAATTCTCCGGACTACACGAAAGATGAGGCGATGCGAGAGCCTTTGGGGATAAGAACTGACGCCTTTGTTGACTTGCTGTAAACAAAAACATGTGATCTACGTAGCCCAGTAGAGCCGTCAAGTCCTGCCCCCCCTTACCTGAATGTAACGGACAACCTCCTGCTGCGCAATTCACACGCGAAAGGCAAACTATGGAAAGTGACCAGACCCAATTTTCCACAGTTCAAGTCTGAAAACTGCTTCAGTGTCAGTCATGCAGCGTTCGTCACAACTTTCACAACAAACACGGACGTGCATATGTTCCACTCTCTTTAGAGTCAACAGATCTGCTCTGTGTTCGTTTGTGTCGTGTCACTATTGTGGGAAAGTCCAGACCCCTGTGCTCTGTCTCATCCCTCTGCTCCCATCTGGGGAAAACACACCGGCTGTTGTGTTCATGTTGTGTCTCCTCCACTCTCTGGGATCTCGCTACACAGCTCATTGTATTTGGTGTTAATCTGAATCATAAATCCCCCTGAACAGCAACAAAAACAACGAGAACAATTAAAAGAGACACGTTGACTCGGTGTGATAATAAAAACACAGAGGAGTTGGGAGTGAGAACGATGTGTCCCCCACAGTGGCAACATCTCACATTGTTGTTTTTTTTACAGCTCTATTTTAAAATACTCAACTGTGACTGTGAACGGCAGCTTAACATGTGAATGTGTTCCAGTATAAACATCAACAACTGAGGCTGGAGACAGTAAGAGGATAATGTGTGAAATCATTTCAGAGTGTGGGCAAACACGATGTGATCTCTGAACTTATGCAATTTATCACAGCCGCTCTACACGAGTTCAGATTATTGAGAAATGTTTCTAGCACATGATAGAAAAAAGATTATGACCGGTTGAAAGCATAAACTCTCAAATATGTTATATATTCTCGTTTTGCAGAGTAAGTGCCGGAGTTTACTTTGACCTTATTGTAAGTAGACAGTAAATCTGTGAAACAAAAAAAGCCCATTGTATAATACTGACAAGCCTCGGGACAAAAGGTCCGATGGAGAAAATAAGAAATGTGCTTGTAGAATCTGCTCAACATCAAGCTGGACTGAAAACCTTCATCACACACAGCCAAACTTAAACCAAAGCTCTGCAGCCACAAAGCTGCCAGCGCTCAGTCCTGCAGCGTGAGGACATATTTACACTGCTCGGACACAGCCTTCTCTCCCAGCCACACAATGACATGGAGTGGAAAACATGAAAAAATGTCAATGATGGTGGAATTCCAACACCAACCCCCCCCCCAAAAAAAGCTAGAGGCCATGCATTGCTGGTGACCACTTCTAATGCAGGCCAACTTACCCGACATTTCCCTGCCAAACGCTGATCCTGTTACACAGACACACAGCTGGTTTAGCACAGAGGAGACTTATAATAAAGCCACAGAGGGGAAGCTGAGCAGTGGAACCACAGAACATTTGCAAAGACGACACAAAGATCCTGAACAGACTTAGTGAGGGAAAGTTAAGCTCACCGAGTGCAGGAGCCAACCAGGAGCTGAACGCCACCAGCACCACGAGATCCATGGTTCCTGCTGGACAGAGACAGACAGAAAGACACAGAGCTCACACTTTGGGTCAATGCTGTTTCATGAGAGTATCGTGTCGAAGTGATATGCAAATGTTAATCATGTGATTTACAGAAAAAACTTCAAACGTACTGACTTCCTCATTAACTTAAAGAAACAGCCTTGTTTTCAGAGAGGAACTGGTTTCACAATATAAAAAAAAAGAAGAAAAAAGCAAAAAAATTACCAGTCAGGCCATTAAAGGTCCCAAGGTAGTTCCCTAGAGCAGTCGATCAGAAATGGGGAAACTTGTTCATCTACATTCTATTGCAGCTTTAAATGACGCTGTTGGAAGAACAGTCCAAGTCCAAAGAGCCAAATCATTGAAAGTTTATTATTGTTCTATATATTTGATAGCATTTGTTTTGTTTTATTAAGTTTATGGTTAAACTGTAAAATATCACGCTTCAAATACATTTCTTTGTTTCGATAATGGCATTTTAGGATTCATCGGCAATTATTTTCACGTGTACAGTGATAACTATCAGATTTGTTTACTCCCCAGTATTGGTATCAGCCCCCATATTTCACATGGGTGAATCCCTGGTAGGGACACAACAATCTTGGTTAGACGTTACATGACTGCATCACTTATATGATCAAGATCAGCATCTTGGTAACACAGCCTCCTTATTTGAGGTGAGAGAACAGAGTCTATTTCAGACTGGGCACCTCAGAAATATATATATGAAACCTACGAGTCCCAGGCTGGTGTTGGGTTCCACTTGATATCTGGCCAGTGAGATTGGAATGGTTTCTACGGAGTCATCCATTCTGCTGGCGCGACATGAACCTCGAGGGCGGATTTTTATGTCTATTTATTATCTGGGACATTCTCTGAGATTCTCTTACACCCAAATGTTTACAGGCTAAGGTTCCACTTCCGGACTTGTGGGTGGAGTTGCAGGGGGTCTGCACATTTAAGGACACTGCACGACCACACAGACGGCTGGTGGTAGCTTCCTCAGCTCCACAGCCCACTTGTCCCAATAACACTACTAAATATGGTGCAGGTCGATTGAGCTTTAGCTCCACACTTGCAGAAAATCAGATTCATGCATAAGGAGAATGGGGGTGTGAAGAGAAACCAACACTTCAACCCTGGAGCAGGATTAACAATAAAGACCTGCCAATCAGGTTTAATCAAACAAATACAGGCAAGAGCTTTTCTAACAAGAACCAATCCAATAATCTTTTTGTTTGTTAGACTTCTGAGTCACGTATAAGTAGAATGGGCAGAGGAGACCATGAAGCCGCACTTCAAAATCACAATTACCATGGATTAAAATAAAGTGGGATTGTCATGGACGAGTTTGCAATAAGGAAAATTGGCCTTGTTTAATCGAACCCTTATAAACAAGCCCCTGGCCCATATATTTAATTATACAAGGAACAGAAATTCAAAATCATGAGTGGGCTGCAACATACTTTTACAGATTGGAGTTTTCCGTCAAACAGTGCAGGATACGTTTCAGACAGTGAACGCACCGCAGACTGGAGAGCGCTTCACGGTCTGCTGGCACAGATCAGTGAGGAGATGAAGCTCCCGGATGGCGTGGCACTTTCTGCGCAGGAAGGAAACACTCTGACGCCAGCGCGGCAACCCACGGCTGAACGCGGGGGAGAAGACACGCGGATCTGACGCGTTTTCGTGACACATACATAACGGTGGTTTGGTGTAATTTAATGGTCAAGTTGGAGGGGGATTGGAAGTTTGTGGTTTGCAGCCGGAGCAGTAAAAGCGCAATAACTCCACAGGACAAAGAAACACGTGGACGCTGCAGGTTTGATCGGTTTGTGGTCAACGTGTTTGATAGGATGCATTCGCTGTCTGGAAGCTCAGAGGTGAACTTTCCCTTGAAGGAACTTACCGTGTTTCAGCCTCCAACAAACTCCCAATGAGGACTTCTCTCCGCCCGCGCTGCGCGTAAAAGTGTCACCCTCAAGTTAAAAGAAGTGAGGAGGAGAAAGTAAAACCTTGTCGTGTGCGTAAAAAACAAACAATAAAAGCCCTGATTAGAAGTGAGGTGTTCTGCGTTGCATTCTGTGGAGGTCGGTTCAGAAGTGTTCGTGCTTCGCTCCTCCTCGGAACTTGTCTGAGGAATGAAAGCGCGAGGAGGGGGGCGGGGTGTTGCTGCTGCTGGAAACGTACAGGAAAAACACCCTGCTGAGAGGTAAACAACAACAACTGTAGAGTAAAGTAGAGCTGCAGTCCAGTGCTGTTGAGAGGAGACTCTATTCCCACGTGGTTTGGTGCCATCACTGTGTTTAATACCCTTCAAATCACGCTCACTTCCTCCAAAAGACGCACAGAAGACGCACGCGCATGTGGGCCCGTGGCACAGAGGTGCAATTCTCACGCTCTGGGAAAGTGGCTCAGTGCAGTGAAGTGAAAGCATAAACATCAATGTGTTTTTTCAAAGGCCAGTCCACCCTTGTCAGTAGTTTTCCCCTCAGCTATTTAAAAACACCAAGTCCCTCCCAAGGCCTCTCTCCTCCCTAACACCAAACTGCCACATTCCCTCAGGCAGGGCCGAGTGGACCGATGGCAGCAGTGAAAACAGGCCGTCAGATATCACGACACACTGGTCACTTGTTGTGGTTTGTCATTGGTTAAAAGTGAGAAGTCGTGAGCTGTGTATTCTTCACACCAAACAACCTTAAGAGCAGTTATCAAGAGATCAAGGTTACACCAGGTTTCTTGGTTTCACAGCCGCACACCCACAAACACCCACACGCATATCTCCATGACTCCAGAAGACATTACATTGATTTTCTGGAGACTTACACTAACCTTAACCAGAGTTACTACTTGCCTAACCCCTGATCTAATGTTATTGGTCCCCCCCCACCATACACACACATACACACAGACACACACATACAACACACACACACAAACACAAACACACAATATGAGAGTCATGCGTTTCTAATTTAGTCTAGTCCAGAGGTTTTGTGAGGACACATTAAATAATCAAATCACTGAAGCACACTGAAGTAAGAATTAATTTATTGATCCGAAGATAATTAACAGTTTGTACACAAGTAGTGAATAGTTAGAGTTAAAGAGTTATAAAGACTTGGAGTTGTTGTGCGGGAAAGACCATCAGGTTCTCCTCCACTAGATGGAGGTGTTGGTCAAAGTATGCAGCAGATTTTTCTGCTCCTCGGAGATGAACAATGGAGAACCCAAGCCCCAGTAAACAACCCAAAACATTCCAGGAGGAAAGCATGAGAAATATGATGAGTAAGGCTGGATGTAAACATGCCAGCTTTAGCCGAGCGACTTCACATTCCTCTTCATCCTGTTTAATGGGAGTAAAAAAGCAAGGATGAGAGCCACATTCTACAGCTGCTCCTTTCACGAGCAGACAATCAGTTCATGGCTTTGAGAAGAGACAACCTTACCCCGTATAACAGATGCTTCCCATCACCACAGAGCCAACATCTCTACAGGCCACTGAAATGGAAAAAAAGAAGCATGCAGTCAATGGGCACTGAAGCAAAGTCGTGTTCACTCAGGCACAACAGAGATTACAGGCAAACACTTCTGAACATTGTATTTTAAAGGTAAAAGCAAAGGGGAGTCAGAGCGTGTGTGTTCTTGTGCTCCTCCAGTTCAGGGCAGGGGGGCGGGCGGGCAAGGGGGTGGTTAAGAAAATTCCTGAAAATACGACCACCACTTTGAATGAAGAGAGGCCGAGGGGGGGGGGGGATTCACAAAACTTAATTCTCTAAGGCAGCGGCTTAAGGCTAGAACACAGAAGTAAGGGCTCAAATTAATATTGTACCCAGATGAGTCTTAAGTGTCCTTGGATGACAAGCGGTGATTGGATTGCAAGCTTGGTAGCTTTTGATGGCCATGCCTGTCAGCCTCACCTGCTTTTTAATCAGTAATTACCATAGGGGATTCTCTGGTATTTCTTAATTAAATTGGATCAAATGCAATTAAAAACCACACTCTCATTCCTTTAAAAGGGCTCGGTGGACTCCTTGTTTAGTTCTTGCTGTTAAGAGAATAAGCGGTTGAACGGTCATGGAGGCGTCCCATCTCTCGCTGATCTGTACTTGATTATTTCGGTGGTCAAATTAGGTTTGGAGTTTGCATAATAAAGGGCAAAGTGAGGTTCAAGATTAAAACTTCTCCTCTAACTAGAACTGCGGGTTAAAAGCGTAGACAAGCCGGCAAAGTCGTTATGCTATTAAAATAATTAAAGTTAACATCGGGAAGAAAGCAGCTAAGCACTTTTATGATCCCAGCACTAAATACAGCAATGTTTCTCCGCCCATTACATTCACACCGAGGTTGTACAGAGTGCTGCACTTTTTCCTATACTCACCACTGAGAAAAGTCCCCGGCGCTCCAGGAGGCGATAACCACAGACACGTCAGTGGTAATTTTCCCATCTGCAGTCGTCATATCGTCTTTGGACTTGTGATTGTAGTTGCCACAGGCGCCGCACATTTTGCCGGACAGTGCGCTGTCAACAGTGACGATGACCTCCTGTGAGATTGAGTACGTGACCCGCACGGCAGACGCCCTCTCGATTACCACTTTCCTCTCAGAGATTTTGACGGATAGATCATCAGTCACTTTTCTGGGGAGAGACACTTTCCTGCCGTTTACCTGGAAGACATGAAGAAGAAGACAAAGATGAAAAAATATCAAATCAGTTGGGACAGATTGAAAAAAGTCATAATTATAATGATTTAAGAAACTATTCTTTATCCCTTCTCACCCAGGTGACATGTTGGCTGTTCACTGTGACGACTGTGTCCTTAAAGAACACGTGCACAGTGGCGACAGCGGTAGGTCCTCTCTTACTGCAGACCCTGACGTCCACGACCACACGGAACCACAGGTCAACGTTCTCGTCACACAGAGATGCCAGCTCCACTGCCCCCTGAGCGCCTGCGGCTCCGGACATGCGGTCGAAGGAGGCGAGGTGTCCAACATGGTCGATGCTGCAGTGGCCCTGTGTGACGTGGCAACCTCTGACCCCGTCTCTCACACTGCAAACCTCCCGATCGGCACAGGACAGCTTTTCACACTTCATCTCACCGGACGCCCGGCACTCACACTTGGACTTGCAGTCTTTGTCCACCACAGCTTGGCCCACCTGGAAACACAGTGCGCATTATTACAATGAGTTATCTTCTAGTTACACAAACACTGGGGCAAGAATGGAATATTTTAGTAATTTTATGCTATAGCACAGATACTATGTATGACAACAAAGAGAATCTCCATTTTACCTTCAGATATCTCCCGTCGTGCACACACCCACAGCTGTCCAAGCGAACACATTGGATGCCATCAAAAACAAAGCCGTCGTCACACTGGCATCCTTCAAAACATTCTTTAGAGCAGTACGACGGGTAAATAAAGCTGGAACAGGTCCCACCACACGTGCTGGCACACACCTCATAGTGACTGTGTTCAGGGCAGGAAGCAGCTAGAGGAGAGGAAGATATTTGTAAGACTCTGAAATACACTTTAAAAAATCTGTAAATTCTTCAGCTAAAATGCAGTGTGGTGTAACTCACGACAGAAAGAGCTGCTCCTCCATGACTGGATCTGAACTCCGGCACTCTGGCAGGCCAGAGCGTAGGCCTGCACGCTGTTACACAGAGTATCTTTGTCGCCGTCCACAGCGCACACGTCAAACACGCAATTAGACGCGTATGCTGCGGGGTCGATTTTGCCGTGACAGGCTTTGAAAGGCCCTGTAGGTTCACTTATGATGCCGCAGGAGTCAGGTTTCCCATACAGCGTAGCCTTGGCCTTCTCACACGCTGGGCACTGACCGCCACAGCCGCCGCATACATACCCGGGCAGGTCCACCACCCACGCCTTTCCAAAGTTGTCAATGTTTTTCGTTCGTTTGCCATTAGGAAGGCTGAATTCATCACGGTGCTTCTCGTTGTAGTTGCCACAAAGACCACACATCTTACCCTGGTACGTAGACGGCACGATCACCTCAACGTAATAGACGGTGTCGTAGAGGACAGTGAGTCCAAAGTCGGTCCGGACAATTATGTTGCGACCTTCCTGGGTGATTTGGAGACGCCCGTTGTCCAGGGAGAGAGGGAGGTTTAGTAGTTCCTCGTCGACCTGAAGGGATGATTTTTTTTAAATCGCATTAAAATCAGGTAAATAAATATGTACAAATGTTTTGGGGGATAAAGTTGTTTAACTCACAAGGACTTTCCATGGCATTCGCTGCTGGATGTAAACGTTAAAACCATAGACCTCCACAGCAACCGACCTGGTAACAGCCACTTTTCCATTCCCGTACTTCTCATTCCCCTGAGTGACAGTGAATGGCGTCAGCTGGCCTTTGTCGTCATCACAAACCTTGGCCAGCACATAGACGCAGGTACCCTGGAAATCGAACCTCCGTCCATCGAAGGAAATGTAATGAGGGTCACCGGAAGCGACGCACTTGCCCTGCCCCTCGGGGTGGCAGCCTTTCACACCATTTGCAACCTTACAGATCTCCCCGGACCGACACTTGGCCTTCTGGCAAGATACCGCACCGTTCTCTCCACAGACACACTTCTCCACGCACTCGTTTTCAGGGTAGAAGGCGTCTCCTTTCTTGTAGTAGTGACCGTTGTAGGAGCAGCCACAGTCTCTCACAGGCACGCAGGTGACCCCGCTCAGCAGGAAGCCTTCGTCACACTCGCAGGCCTCTGCACAACGCCTGCGACAGGTGGAATGGGAGGTTAAGCTTGCACAGGTGGTTGGGCAACCCGTGGCACACACAGTATAATGGCTGTTAGCTGGGCACACCATTGCTGCATGAGAGGATGAGAAGAGAGGGAGACTTAGAATAAGATTTAAAATTGAAAACAAAAAATGAAAACACCGTCACAAACTCACGACAGAAGGAATCTGTTCTCCAGGAGCGGATGACGATTCCGCGGCTCTGACAGGCAGAGACGTACACGCCCACTGCGTCGCACACCGACTCGCGGTGACCGTGGTACCGACAGGCATCATACACACAGTCCTCCAGGTAGGGAGTGGGGTCCACGTGACTGTGACATTCTCTGAGAGGCCCTGCTTTGTCAGCGATAATGCCACAGTGCTTCATGGCTTGGTACTCCTTCGTCTGGGAATCGGAACAGTCCTGGCACAAAGCCCCCTGGCAGGCTGATGAACAGCCTGGTGTAACGGCCACCTGCCAGCTCTCCCCCAGCTTGTCTCCATCACGGGCAATCTGGCCATTAGGCATGGTCAGGTCATCCTTGGCGTTCCCATTGTAGTTGCCACACAGGCCGCAGACTGCCTCCTGGTAGTTGCTGGGCAGAGTGACGCTCACGGTGCTCCGCCAGTCAAAGGTCACGGTGATACCAGCGACCGTCTCCACAACAGCTGTCCGGCCACTGAGAAACACCATCAGCTCATCATTGTAATCCAGTGGCAACAAAGCCTGCTGCCCATTGAGCTGAGGAGCGGAAAACAAGGAAGGGAGGGAGGAATGTTTACAGGAGATTAAAGATTTAATAATTACGTGGTCGTTAATATGCAATTAAATAAACAATATGCAGAAGAACATGAGGGATGTCAGAATTAGCGCGACGACAGAAGGCATTATGATCCACTAATGTAAAATGAGGCTCAGAGTATCTGTCCTGTTTTCATTTTCAGAACTGCATGCTGTGTCCCATTTCATTTCTCCCTCAAATCCACATAAAAACAAGCCTGAATCCTTCTGCAGTCTTTCATCATATGCATCACATTATCCACAGTGTACTTACCAGGACTGCGTAGGGGTATTCTCTGCTGATGGTGATAGTGATTCCATATACGGAAAAGTTGACAGTCTTTGTGTAGGACACAGCCTTGCTTCCCCGGTGGTCGTTCTGCACAGTCACCTTGAACGGTACAAGCCCGGGCTGCTTAGAGCACAGTCCCACCAGCTGATATTCGCATGTTCCCTGGAAGTTATACCTGCGGCCATCAAATGAGCGGTAGTGTGGGTCACCTGAGGCTGTGCACGTGGCGTGACTGATGGGTCGGCAGGCTCGCTCTCCGTCCTCTATGGTGCACCTCTCCTTGGCGGAGCAGGACGCCTCGCTGCACGTCACCATGCCCAGGGTCGAGTCGCACTCACACAGGCGACGGCAGGCCTCGTCGGCCCAGAAGCGCTGGCCTTGCTTGTAATAGCGACCCTGATAGGAGCAGCCGCATGTTTTAGCGGGCACACACACCCCAGCGCTGAGGACGTAACCTGCATCACACACACAGCTCTCAACACAGGCCCCGGCGCAGGTCGGCTTGTTTTCAGGGAAAGGACAGGATGGCTGGCATGGCTTGGCGCAGTCCTCATAGTGGCTGTGACGCTGACAGTTCATCGCTGGATAGAAATTTAAAAGGCAAAAATAAAAAATATGTTCGACTGATTGAATAGTCGGTTGAAATCTTGAGGGGGAAAAATAAATACTCACGGCAGCCAAACTTTTTCCTCCAGCCCTTGATGATTTTCCCTTCCTCACGACACTGCTTACTGTAGGAGGCCAACGCCTGGCACAGCATCTTCTTGTCTCCCTTGGTCTGACACATGTCGTACACACAGCTGTTCATGAAGGCCTGCGGGTCCAACTTTTCATGACAGATCTTGAACACACCGTTTGTCTTGGCTGCGAGGGCCCCGCACAAAGCCTCCGTCTCGTAGAGCTTAGTCTGGTCACCGTCACAGATAGGACAGTTTGTCGTGCATGTGTCCCAGCAAGGACTGTCCTTGTTCTGGTCAGGCGTTTGCCAGCTCTTGCCCCACTCTATCACTGACGAGACGACTTTTCCAGCCGGATTCTGGAGCTCGTCCCGATTGTTGCCGTTGAAGTTTCCGCACAGACCACAGACACTGTTGTAGTAGCTGCTGGGCAACTTGATGACGAATTCCCAGTTCCAGTCGTAGGTGACCACCAGGCCAAAGTCTGTTTCCAGCACTGCGTCGTGACCTCGCTGAATCACTGACACTTGACCGTCACCCAGTTGGACTGGAAGATTCAGCAGTTCCCCATCCACCTGAGGGAAATAGAGGAGATGGATTTACAGGCTGATAGATGTATGCACACACTCACACACACACACACACACACACACACACACAGCTACAGGTCAAACACTTCAGACAAGACACAAAAATCTTACCGTGACTCGACCAATTTGGTTCTTGACCATGACCACGCTGAACCCATACACGGACACATCCACCTCCCTGACGTAGGAGACCGCTGTGTTCCCTCGGTTGTCGTTCCTCTCTGTGATGGAAAACGGCACCAGACCGTCCAGATTCCCACAGGTCTTAGAGATGACGTACTTGCAGGTGCCCTGGAAGTTATAGCTGTAACCGTCAAATGAGTGGTAGTGGGGGTCTCCCCAGGCCCAGCAGGTGCCTGTGTATTTGGGGACGCACACGGCTTCACCCTTCTCAACACGGCATGTCTCCTGCACCCGACAGTTGGCATCTTTGCAGGGATCTACGCGGGATGCACAAAGATGCAATTTAACTCAATGAGTGTTCAAATTGTTAATAAGTTTAGGACGATATAAATACACAGTTATTTGTCTTGCCTGTGTTGTAGCATGCTCGTTTTCCTTTCTTGACCATGCATTTGGTGCTTTGAGGGCAGGAGTGCTTCACACAGACCAGACCCTTAGTGGGATCGCAGGTGCACTTTGTGTTACAGTCTTCCTCGTACAGAACCTCAGCAGGCTGGGGACGCAGAGCAGGTTCATTATGCAGAGAGAGGGGAAAAAACATTGGAAACAACAGGTTCAAGAAGGATCCACATTATTCCATTGCTCATTCTACCTTGTAAAGAAACACAAATTTAGACAGTCTGCTAATTAAGACTCGGGAGAATTCCTCGGTACACAAATCTAACATCCAGCTGGCTAATGTCCAACACTGTGGAAAATAAAAGCTATAAACATAAAAACTAAAGGCAACTTTATTGCTATGTCAGCATGCATATTATGATGGATATTTGCTTAACCCACTTCGACAGTAAAAGGCTATTTCTATCACTATATAGGAAACCATGTGGAATTCTACCTTGTAGGTTTTTCCATTCTCATAGCAGCCACACCCAGTGTCTTTGACACATATCTGTCCATTGAATAGGAAGCCTGCATCGCATTCACAGCCTTCTATGCAGCCGGTGGAGCACTGGACCAGCTCGGTGAGGCCTGGGCAGGAAGCAGAGCAGGGGTCTGCACACACCTCATAGTGACTGTTGGCTGGGCATTTCATGGCTGGAATAAATCAGTACAAGACAGAGAAACGTGCATCAGAGAGGAACCTGTGCTTGCATGTAATATATGCAATGTTAGAATTAATCTGTATAATAAGAAGCTGAGGTGGAGGAAAAAACAACTCACGACAGAACGATGGCGTCCTCCAGTTTTTCACGTCCACTCCTGCGTTGTGACAGTTGAAGGCGTAGGCTGCTGCGCTGTTGCACAGCACCTTTCCGTCCCCATTGGAAGCACACACATCGAACACACAGTTATCGAAATACGGCTGTGGGTCCAGTTTACTATGGCAGACTGCAAAAGGACCTTTGGGTGCCGAAAGAATGCCACAGTAAGCGGGCTTTGAAAACACAGCCTTGCGAGCTGGGTCACAGTTAGGACAGGTGTTGCCTTCGCAGCCATCCTTGCACACCACACCGGGGATGGTGACCTTCCAGGATTTTCCGAACAAGTTCACACTCTTTGCGAGTTTGTGGCTGGGCATTTGGAAGTCGTCCTTTTGGTCTCCGTTGTAGTTGCCACACAGTCCACAGACCTTATCTCGGTAGTTGCCAGGTACTGTGACTGTCACATGGTAGACCAGATCATAAGTGACCCGCAGTCGAAAATCTGTTGCAATTACATAATGCTGGCCTTCCTGATAGGCCTGCACAGCGCCATCATTCAGACTCAGGGGAAGGTTGTTAAAGACCCCGTTTACCTAGAAAGGGAAAAAGAAAGTTGTGATTTAAAGAGAATGATGACTGACGGTAGCAATGATGAAAATACATTTGTCAAACTAGTTTTACAACACGTGTTTCTACATCACTACATGAGACTAGCAGTATATTTCCATTCCACTGGATCAAATGAAGAGCAAGTGTTCACCAGGACTCCAAACATGTTGTTCCTCATGATGAGTGTGAAGCCGTAGACCTCCACAGCAACCAGCTTAGTGACCGCCACCACTTTGTTGTTCATCATCTGGTTCCACTGCACGTTCTCTACGCTGACAGAGAAGGCCGTCAGGTGGGTGCCTTCCAGCCCACAGCTCTTGGAGAGTGTGTAGGTGCAGGTGCCCTGGAAATCGAATTTTCGCCCATCGAAGCTCCGGTAATGGGGGTCACCGGAGGCGTGGCACACAGCCTTGCCAACAGGGTGACATTTTTGGATGCCGTTCTCCACTTTGCATTTCTCATTAGGGCCACATGTGAACTTTTTGCACACAACCTAAAAGAATTGAGAAAGAGAAAGTTTGATCAAAATCCAGCAACTGCAAGTTCACCCTTAACATCAAATTCTTATTACCTCCGCCAAGAAGGTTATGTTTTCACCCGAGTCCGTTTGTTGGTTTGTTAGAGAATTAAGAAAAAACACTTTGGATCGTGGTGTGGAACTGGGTCACAGGGCGGATCCAGGAATTTTTTTTGTTTCTAACTTTCTTTGACATTGTGAGATTGGGCATCTTTTAATATTTTCACTGATTGCACTGATCTTGTGAAAAAAAAGAATCATCAAATTTATGTGTGTGTGAAATTTGGTGCAGATCCACATAAAAATCTGGATCCAGTGAATTTAAATGTGGTTTCATCCGGGTACTGTTGGGCCTTGGCGGAGGTACGTGCTATGGAACCTAGTTTTCTTTCTTCTGGATTGATTACCTCTCCATCTTGTGAGCATTTACACTCCTCCTGACACTGACCATTGGGATAAAACACTTGGCCGGCGCGGTAGTAGCGGTCATTGTGGATGCAGCCACAGTTTGAGAAGGGAACACATGCACTTCCACTGAGGAGGAACCCCTCGTCACAGGAGCAGCCCTCCTTACACAGCTCGTGGCAGCCCGGAGGAGGAGCCAGACTCTGGCACGTGGAAGGACAGGAAGAAGCACAAACTTCATAGTGGCTGTTGACTGGACATGTCAATGCTGTACATAAGAGACATAAAAGAAAATGTGAATGTTGTTATATCTATATGTACAGAACAGATTCCAAATGTCAGAAGTTATTTCAAAACTACATAAAATCACAGAAGGGGAAAAAGCACTGAACAAACAAAGTCTTAGCTCAGAGAACACTAGACGAGGTTTTAGTGCCATTTCCTTTTTTATAATATTATTGTTACACTTACTATACCACTATAGTAAATCATTTTGTAAGAGATTTTATGAAAATGTATGTGACTCTCACCACAGAACTGTTTGGTTCTCCAGCTGTACACCTTGGCCCCTTCAGCTTGGCATGCAGTTGTGTATGTCGTTATCGCCTGACACAGCACATCCTTTCTGCCCTTATACAGGCACACATCATAAACACAGTCCTCAAAGTATTCAGCTGGGTCCACCTTAGCATGGCAGTCACGGAAAGGCCCACGGGGGTCTTTCACCATACCGCAGAAATCATCCTTTTCATACTGAACCTTCTGGGTGATGTCACAGTCAGGACACACCCCTTTACAGCCCTCGACGCAGCCCGGGATTTCAGCCACTCGCCAGCTGGTGCCGAAAGCTACTGGGGCGACATTTTTGTTCCCGTTCTTTGGAAACAGGTCATCCTGGGCTTTGCCGTTGTAGTTGCCACAGAGGCCACAGACGGCTCCCATGTAGTCGCTGGTCAGCGTCACGAACAAGGCACTTTCCCAGTTGAAGGAGACTTTGAGGCCGAAGTTTGTGGTGACGACAGCGTAACAGCCGCTCCTAAACACAGACACCTGACCTCCAGCCAGGGTTACAGGCAGGTTCACCAGCTCATTATTCACCTGGAGGAGAAAACACCATCTTTATAAATTATACTGAATAATCAAATATATTAAATATTGAATAATTATATAATTATGACCTAATAACCTTCATGTGTTAAACCGTATGTAGTTCTTACCATTATCAGGCCCTTGTGTGTCTTCGTGATAACAATGCTTAGGGAATACACCTTGACTTCCACTAGCTTGGTGTAGGAAACCACTTTGTTGCCCCGGTAATCATTCTGCACCAGCACTTCAAACGGCACTAAATCTGGGTGGTTGGAGCACAGAGCAACCATTTGGTATACACACGTGCCCTGGAAGTTGAACCTCTTGTTGTCAAAGGTCCTGTAATGTGGGTCCCCTGTGGCCTGGCATGTGCTGGAGGACACTGCTTGGCACTTTCTTATGCCCTCGACCACCTTGCACTTTGTCCCGGCCCTGCAGCCTTTATTCTGACACTGGACTTGTCTGCTTCCAGCCACGCAAACACACCATCGCTGACAGGTCTGGTCGTCCCAGAACGACTCTCCGGCTGGGATGTACAGACCCTTGTAGCTACAGCCGCACTGATCGACAGGTACACACTGACCTCCGCTCAGCACAAAGCCTTCATTGCAGGTGCAGGTCTCCACACAGGGCCGTTTGCATTTGGAGGCAGCGTTAGGATCGGAACAAGTGGCAGGACAGGCATTGCCACAGAGCTCATAGTGGCTGTTGGCTGGACATTTGGCAGCTTTGGGGAGGCCAAGGAAAAAAAAGTGTGTTAAATGGTTTGATCGATAATACAGAAAAAAAACATGCGTGGGAATTTAGGGATTCATTTTGAACAAACATTACTTACGGCATTTTGCCATCTTCCTCCAATCTTGGACCTGGATCCCAGCAAGCTGACAGGCTTCAGTGTAAGCCTCCAGTGCCCTGCAGAGGAAATGTCGAAGGCCGCCTCCCATGCAAACATCGTATTTGCAGTTCTCCAGGTAGGCTTGTGGGTCAATGGCGGCGTGGCATTTGCTGAAGGGGCCATTTACTATGAGTGTGATGAGCCCACAAAACAGGTCGCCCTGCCACATCTTCATCAGGCTGTTCTCACAGCGCTCACACCCGCCCACACAGTCGTCTCTGCACGCGGCATCTTTCACCAGCCCCGGAACCTTCCAGCTGCGGCCGAAGGCCACCTCTCCGTCCGCCTGGCTGCCAGAGGGCGTCGTGAAATCATCGCTGGACTTGCCATTGAAGTTGCCACAGAGGCCACAAGTCTTACCAGCATAGCTCCCAGAGAGTGTGACCACAAGCTGGTGTTCCCAGTCATAGCTCACAGTCAGGCCAAAATCCGTCTCCATGACCACCGAGCGGCCTCTTTGAAACATCACTAGTTTGCCATTGTTCAAGGCTGCGGGCAAACTCCACAGAGTGTTGTCAATCTGAGCAATGAGGAAACAGGAAATACATTGTGAAGATATTAGATTTCTAAACTAATATTCAAAATGAATGGAATAAATTCATTACCATACATACTAATCATTATTTTAATGGAAATAATATACTATGCATTTACATGCCAATAAACTCTTACTAAGAGAAATTGAAAGCCTTACCCTCACACGACCAGTCTCAGACCGAGCTACTACGATGGTGATGTCATACACCTTCACGATGACCAGGCTGACATACGACACCCTGAGGCTTCCCCTGTTCTCGTTCTGGGCGAGGATCTCAAAGGCTGGCAGATCATCCTTTCCACAGTTTTTGGCGATGACATACGTGCAGGTGCCCATGAAGTTGAAGTGTCGTCCGTCGAAGGTCCGGTAGTGAGGATCCCCCATGGCCCAGCAGGTGCCAGGCTTTTTCTCTACTGGCTTGGGGACACAGGAGGCGTATTTTCCCTTCATCTCACAAACCTCATTGGCACTGCAGGTGACACTGCTGCAGGACAAAGGTCCACTTCCTAGAGGGTTTAGAACATTGAAAAAAATGTATCTTCTGTTTATCATATCTGTTTGGAACAAGCAGATTATTTATTTTCACACAGTAAACAGTTATAATATGGGCTCCTTACCTTGCTGTATACATTGTGCTGGGGAACCATAACCATTCATCTGGCTGACTCCTACACTGTAGAGAGCAAAGCGGGAACCAGAGCTGGTCACTATGTGTCTCTGGTTGCCGGGGGAGAGTTTGTAGCTAATCTCCGCCCAAGAGAATTCTGTCCCTGTAACCGTTTTCCACTGCACATTACGAGGCAGGCTCGCACCATCAAAACGCAGCTCGGCCATTGCATCAGTCTGTGCCACAATCAGGGCTTTGTTGTCAAAGCTGTCTTGAGCATGAAGTGAGTAGGAGCCGCAGAAATGGTCTGTGGACAGGACCATCATCAAGAAAGGGTCGTAGAATTGGTACCAGCCGTACTTGAGGCCGTTGAAGAGAAAGAGGACTTGAATGCCGTGATCGGCCTGAATGAACAGCGTTGCTGGATTGTGGTACAGGATCTCCTTCATCTGCCCCCTGCTCAGGGTGAAAACATCTTTGTGGTTGCCATTTTGGACGGTGACTCGGGTGGGCTGGGAGGCCTGGACGTAAATGCTATCGTCTCTCGTCTGCATGCTTAGAGGAGGAACCATGAAGGTGGATCCCCAGCTGCTCACTGGCAGCAGCTGCTCGTAAACGTGGTTACATTTCGAGTAGCGCCAGGTGCATGTGTGACCCGTGACAACAGCGACAGGGTGCTGCGAGGCGACTCTGGTGCCGGAGAGATCCGACATGCTCTGGACCTGCAGACTCTCATACGGCTTGAGATCTATAACCATGCTATTGCCGGCTCTGTAAATACGATGCTGGTACCAGATTGGGCCTGTTGGGAAAATCTCTACTTTGTTGCTCTCTTTTCCATTTGTCACAGCAAACTCTTTGTAGGTGCCATAGGGAGACTTTGCAGGTGTAAAGATAAAGTATTCTTTACCCCAGTCAGTGATGGGATACACCACAGAGGTGTCTTCTGTGTACAACTTGGAGTTCAAGGAGGTCACAGTCACATCTGCCGAGGCATGAATGCGCACCGTGTTAGGAGACTTGGTGTTGCCAAACATCTCAACCTTGTTGGGGAGGGTGATGGTGACCCCTTCTCCAGCTTTGATAGTTTTTTCTTGCTTATGGTTTAATTTAGGCACTTCCACTGTCACTTTAGTATTTGCCTCAACAGCGGTGATGAAGAGCTGCATGCGAGGAGTGCCGTAATTTGCAGCATAATTTTGCATGAATGAGAGAGCGAACTCCTTGCCTGCCGATCCAGCGCTCGACGGACCTGAAAAGAAAACACACGTCAAAAGAAGAGCTCTTATTAATTTACCCAAAATAATGCAGTCAGCCACAAAACTGTGTTTAAAAATTCCTCGCATAAAAAGAAAATGTTAAAAAAATAAAAGCATTAAGAAATGAGTCTATGTGTGCTGAAGCATCAAGGGATTCTCAGACTGGGAATAGAAACTTGACTAGAGACATCGTGAATCACATGCAGCGCACAAAGAAACAATGTGACACCAAAGAATAAGTGACTGAAAAATACCTCTACTTCAAAGTTAAAAAGCAGAGATGAATGCTGCCCTGTAATGGATGGATTTTTTTTTTTTTTGATAAGCATTGTGAGAGATTTAGACCCAGGAGTAGTCACTTGACTGCTTCCCGGCAGCACTCAATAAGTCACTTTTGCAGACAATATAATTGCATAATGGAAATATTATCAATATCTGTGCCTATTCTGTGAAAAGAACATTTTCTGTGCTCAGTCGGGGCCTGCGGGATTTAGATTACACTCCTGTTTCAGCTATTCAATATAATGGTTGCGACTCAATAGCAGCTGAAGGTAAATGCTATTCCCAACAAAAACAAATTTCATTTTAGATGGCTATCCTTTATGTGCTGCACCCTCAAACGCTTCACCCGTTTAACATTCTGCTTCATTCACACGTGCACCTGGTATGGCTGCACACAATGCTCCACTGATGGGGTTGACAACCCGGATTAATTCCCTCAAATAGAGCGATCACTTGGCTCCACGTCACGCCGGGGGAATTCTGAGCCAAGGTTTGAGGCGCGCTCCTGTGATTGATTAACTAAGCTCAGTTCACGTTTAATCAGGTTTAATAGCCGTTAATAGCAGGGCTGGAGTTTTGATAGATATTTTTTTTTTAGATTTGTTCATCACTGCTGCATTTGTTCAGAAAAACTGGAAAGAAGATAGGCACAGATACATCACATATATTCTGCCACAGTGCAAAAAGAAAAAATCCTGAATATGACAAAATATACTTACAGCTGAGTAAAGCCCCCAAGGCACAAAGCAGCAGCAGGGTACCCATGGCTGAAAGACAAATTTTAGTTTTAGTTATATATATTAATATGAATACAACAGTTTGACCAGAAAATCCACATACCTGCTGCGAGTGAGGTGAATTTTTTGACACTCACCCTTTTATATGTTCTGACGGACAAAACTCCCAAGAAAAACCCTTCCTCTAAAACAAACTAAGGCAGAACTTGGCACTGACATAGGTCCTGCTGTATGTTGACATGGGTGTGAGGTCTAATACCAACCAGGGTAATAATAATATGTGATAATTGTTTCCCCGAATAACACACCCAGTCAGATGCTCATCCTGTCATCCCTGTGCAATTGTACCAATATTTGAGTTTTTGGATACATTTATTCCAACTTTTTTTTTTTTTTATATGTAATTACTTATATAGCAGAAAAATCAGTTTCCATGTATGACACAGAGGATAAAGGTCATTATAATGTGCCCCGATCTCTCCTTCATTGTATATCCTGGTGTAACCAAATAATATTATCCATTCTGGACTGGGCAAGGCAAGAATGTGATAAGACCAACATCAGAACTTATCTTAAAAGTTAGCCGAGTCTCTGAGAAGACTCTCGTAGTTTCAGAACAGGGTTGGTTGATCTCTCAAATAACAGCATGGGCAATTTGTTTCTGCTCAATTTAGATACATTTTACAACAGTTTCCATTAAAATGTGACTTGATTTTATTAAGATACCCTTAATTTCTTAACTTTATTTTCCAAACGCTTCCTTTTGCAATGTAGTATTTGTCATTTGACTTACAACATCTAGGACATACGCCCTACTCAAATCTACTTCAGCCAATGTTTATTTTGTGTCTTTAAAGCCAGCTCATGTTTGTATTGTTACTGATGCGTGTAATTTCTCTTATGGGAACTGATCCATTAAAAAAACAAAGTGGCTCGTTGGAAAATGCAGTCGTTTTAATTGGGAAGTTTCTGTTGGGTTTGTGCATCACATAAGAAAAGCAGCATGATGTGGAGGGCGCAGTAGCCATTTGTATTAAAGCCAAAGTAAATAACTGGCCCTCAAAAGATGGTATTTGTTATTTTAATTACTCAAATATTGAATTGGTGATTATTTGGTACGAAGCACTTGGGCAGGGCAACAGTAAGTCTAGTGAGGTTACTGTATACATACTGTGGATTTAGATTAGGGTGTGCCCTCTTTTTTTGTTCAATCATAATCCACATTGACCCAATATAACCTTGTTTAAATAAAGGTGTATGGTTCTAACTGATAACAGTGCTGCATTAGAACATATGGGAAGGGCTTGCACACAGTTCCAATGACTACACAATCTTGTTTAAAGGGTTTTTATATATGAAATAGACATTCAACCAAACACATTAGCCAGGACCTTAGAACAGTCAGTTATCATCCAGAGACGTGACTGTGGAAGAAGCAAAAAATAATTAATAAGTACCATATACAGTACATACATTATTGAATACTCATAGTACTGTTGTTGTGGAGAGGATCACTTACCAGAAAGGAAAGTCATTGAGAACTCATAACTCGATTGAACTGTGCGATTGGAGGTCATTAAGGTTTCCACAGTTTCATTTTGCCCAATCATTTCTCAATGTTTCAGTTAATGGTTATTAAAATCCTCAGTGGGGTTATACCTTCACTAGCCCCCCCGTTTATGGCTACTGACAATCCGCGCAGGAAGATCTGAAACAGAGTGAAAAGCCTAGATCAGACTGAACCACTGAGCACTGGCCTCATCGCACAATGACATCACACTGCAAGTTAACCCGGGTTCCAAGTTCAGCTGCTGTCAGTGTGGTTCTCAGTGTGGTGCCCAGTTTACAGACTTCAGGTCTACCATGACAGCCCCAACAGCCGTCCCTCAGAGCACACTGCTGATCCGGGTTGCAGCCTGCTGGCTCACATATGAGCCCACCCAATGCGTGACACCAGCATATCTGTGTGCAGTCCTCTGAGGTACGGCCTCTCATCCACCCGAGTGGAGAGAAAACTATTTCTGCATGTGAGATTTGATTGCAGATAACGTGCTAAGCTTTTAAAGACTGTATGAAGCTTTTAGAGTCACCTTGATATAAACATCTTGGTGGACACACCCACACTGTAAGGTACACATTTGTTGCCATCAAACACATTTCCATCGCAGCACTGACAGCCCTCAGAACAGACAGCTGCTGAAGAACCAGGCCGGAGCAAAGCAGGACATGACTTGGAGCCGGAGTCCACACACACACACTTCTGGTCTGCTGCTGTCGGGACACTGGGGAGCTGGGGGCAGAAAATGCAAATCATTCAGAATTGATCACATACTTATTTTAAAGCAACTATCATCATGATTCACTTACAGCAAAGCATGTTCTCTCTCCATGGGTCCACCAGTATTCCTTTAGCATGGCAGGCTGCAGAATACGCTTCCAGCAACAGACAGGTCAGATGCCCTGCCCCAGCACAGACAGCCCTGACGCACATCTCTCTGTGAACATCACACTCCACACCACTGTTCCAGCAGTGCCTGAATTCTATACTACTGTTCAACAGGAGGTAACAGATCACATTTTCAAGCGGGGACAGGGTGCACCCGTCACACTCACAAGTGTCACTGCGGTGCTGTCCAGGAGCTACGACTGTCCAGCTGTGCAGGAGCTCCACAAAGCTATTTTTAACCAAACAAAACACAATCGTTGTACTTCAATCCTACAGAATCCTTCTCCATAAACCCACCCATGCTGTTTTACTGTCAATCCCACTGACTCTAATGGTATAAATGTATAATAGTATGACAGTGCAGAGACTGAAAACTGAATTTATGTGGCTTAAGAGTGAAATGTGTAGTTCACCTTCCACCTATAATAAAAACACTGATGGAAGGTCAAATTAGAGGCATATAATAAATTAACTTCAGTCATGTTTAAAAAAAGAAGGCTCATAAGTAGCTATACAATTAAACTTGCTCTTTTATGCGTGTGGTGCTTTCCAGGTTTCTTGTGTCATTCCCATTTTTATTGTTAAGATGATATTGATTTTCTTTTTCTGTGCATTTCCCTTCGCAGCAAGTTCAATGTTTGCTGTCGTGCATAGACTGTTCATAAAAGCCTAAATAATCAATAATGAATAAGTGAGCCCTTGTGTACTTTTCACAGTGATAGTGCTCTGAACCCAGACAGTGAAACATTAAATCAGCTTTGAGGTGTTTGCTGCAATAACCAATAAAATATGAACTTGTATTCACCACAGAAAGTGTCAATCCTCCAGTGTCTGATGGGCACCTGAGCTGCTTGGCAAGCGGCAGCGTATGATGCAATGGAATTGCAGAGTGCTGAATAGTGTCCAGCAAAAGAGCAGGTATCCACCACACAGCTGCGGAAGTAAGAACGGCCCAAGCTTCTTTGCCTCAACAGGACGATGCTTCAGGGCAGACGAATAGTTGGACCTACAGGTCTCTGCTCCAGGAGACCTCCACTTGTGGGCAAGCTCTTCAGTGGACATCATTTGCTCCTCCTGAGGGTCACTGTTTGCATTCCCACAAAGCCCAGAGACAGAGGAGCCCTAACTGCTGGGGAGGATAATCATTAGCATGCCGCCGTTATAGATAATCAGCTGTAATCCCAAATCAGTGTGAATGATGAGCGATGTAGGTGTTCGAATTCATCTACATGGCACGTCTGGTGAGAGTACGGCAAGGGTTTATACAGTCCGTCCATCTAAAAAGTGAAAAGTAGGACACACGAGGATAAAGTGCAGTTGTTCATTTTAAAGACTTAATAAAACCTTGCAGTATACTCACCAAAACCTTTGCTGGGTTGTCTTCTTACCACAACTGCCAAACCATAGATTGAGAGAGATAAAGTTTGGCTATGAAAAAGCCTTTTGTGGCAACTTGCATCAGAGACCTCGATACTAAATGGCGTTGGTACAGTTGGGTTGGAGCTAGTTTGAACTAATAAGTATTCACAAACCTCTCTGAAGGCAAATTTATGTCCATCTAAGGTTGTAAAATGCAGCCCGGTAACAATGGTTCAGTTCTGGGGTTTTCAAGTTGACACACCCTCCTGTGATGAAGCTGCTTGCAGACCATTCCTCCTGGGAACTGGGCGGCCGTGGACCTCTTCAGTAGCTGGTCCACAAATACAGAGTTGACCGCAGTTGTCTGAAATCCAGAAAGTTGCGTTGAGGCTGCAGTATTTGCCTCTAGAGTCTGTGCAGCCACATTGGTGTGGACGCACACAGCCCTGTGGACTCCTGAGGACGCCAGGGTCACAGCAGCAGCCCTGAACACAGGCCTCATGACAGATAGTGGCATTCAATTCACAGGGTGGAGGACAGGCTGAGCCACAGGTCCTGTAGAGGCTGTTTGGAGGACAGTGCACATCTTAAATGATTTATTGGAAGGTTATTAACATGTTCTAGCTGAACAGTATCCCAAATTTCCCACTGCCTTGGCACTTATTCTTCTTTGAAACACTGAAGGGCGTCAGAACACCTGCTGACCTTTTGCTGGCTGTGAACACATAGGTGCAGGTGCGCTCGAAGTCATAGCTGAGCCCATCGAAGGTGTGGTAGTGCTGCCCTCCCCAGGACCAGCACAGACCCTGATGGCTCGTTCACACAGGCAAGCCCTCGCTCAGGGAGCATTTCTCTGTTTCATCACATTTTCCCTCAAAGGGATCCGGGATCTGTGCTGTATCAAAGAAAAATATCAAATTTTAACTACACAGAGAAATAATACACTAGCAGGCAGATAAGGATCTAAAAATGGTTCTTCAGTTTTAATAGCATTCTTGTGGCATCCCATGATTCCATCTAGAACTGTACAACTGTGCAGTGGAGGACAGGAGTATTTCTCACAGACGACAGGAGGCCCGCAGGTGCAGTTAACTGTGCAGTTTTGGAGAAGTTTGCTCTCAGAGGCCTGAAAAAAGGAACAAAATTTGAATAAGTTAATCAAAGAAGGTAAAATATTTAAATAAGATTCCCTAACACTGTAAAGGAATGTATTAATTCATATAACGGTGTAAGACAGGAAGAGGCAACAAAACAAAGTTGAATTCTGACCTTAAACCTTGTTCCGTTCTGGACACACTGTTCAGCTGGTACACAGACATGGCCATCAAAAAAGTGATGAGTGTCACACATGCAACCTTCCTCACAGTCTCTGGGGCACTGCACTGCCACGCTAATCTCAGGGCACAATGAGGAGCAAACATTGGCACATTGGCTGTAGTGGCTGAACTGAGAACATTGATACGCTGAAAAATAAAATAAGTGAAAGTCATTGTTCATTATTTTATGCGTTTTATTTAATTAAAACAAATGAACCAAGCTGATGAGACTTACCACAGCCTGTAGTGTTTGTCCAGAGGTCAGTCATCCCTCCTGCTTCCTTACATGCTGCATCATAAACCCACAGTGTCTCACACAGGGCCCTGTCCTGCCGCTTTGCAGGACCGAGTATCTTCATTCAGAGTGAGTAGTAATTCTGTGGATCCACTAAATGGTGACGAGAGGAGAATGGTCCCCTTGGTTGGGTGAGGAAGCCACAGTACAGGTCAGAGCTATACTCTGACATAGGGGTCTGGCAGAGTTGACAGCTGCTATTACATGTGTCGCTGCAGGAGGATTCATTAGACAACTTCCAAGATGGCCCAAAAATGTCAGCCTCGGAGATCACAGTGCCATTGGGCAGCTGCAGGTCAGTTTAGGGATTATCATTATAGTATCCACAAAGACCACAGGTAGACTGGTGGTAAATGGCAGGGATCTTGACCTGAATGTGGCCTCGCAGGTCTGAAATAAGCTTCTCTGACTGTGGGGTCTGGATGATGATCCAACCATTCCTCTGACGTACAGTGACATTGTTCTGGGTGAATGGCAGATCCTCATACACTCAGTTTACCTGGGAGATAGCGTTTTAAACAACAAACAATACACTGGAAAAAATACAGTGTTATTGATCATAAACAGTGAGTCAAATTTAAATGATTCCACAAATTACCTGAATTTGTCCAGGAAAAACTGTTGAGGCCTCAAAAGACATTGTATTGACTTGCAGATTGATCTGCCTGCCAGCGAGGTGGTTGCCATGTGCAGTGATAACAACAGGCTCAACATCCAGGTTCTTCAGAGAGCTCATCTGCCCCAGAGTGTAGTGACATGAACCCTGAAATTCAAATGCCCATCCATCAAACGTGGTGTATTTGTAGCAGTCAACAGATCAGTGTGCCACTTTGGGTTTGGGGTGGCAACCTTGAACTCCCCTAATAAGCTTACACTCCTCATCCTCTCCACAGGAGACATTACAACAAGTCATGTTTCCCCCAGCATGACATAAACAGCTTTGTCTGCATGTACACACCTCTTGTCCTGAGGTACTCTCCATTCTGAATGCAGCCACAGTTTTCTGGGTAGACACACAGGCTGCCACTGTGAACTAACCCTGTATTACAGAGACAGTTCTCCCCAGTGTTGGGAGGCATCTCTACAGTGTTATTCTTCCAGCCGAGGCAGAGGTGAACAGAGGCAGAGCCTGTGTTTTAACTGCTACCGGAGGGACAGGACTGGACTGTGGAGATACAGAAAGACACTGGTTATTAAGGGTAGAAAGACAGGGACATGCTGTAAAGGTAACGGTTGACCTGTGATGTATTAGTACCATCTAGTGGTCTGATAGTATCTTAAAAGGTTGAGGCCTCCCTACCAATGAGTCACAGCAAACCGTTTCTAAAATTGTAACAAGACTTTTAACCTGCAATAAATACAAAAAGGAACAAATCGGATCTGAAAGCAAATAATCACTAATCAGTTTCCTCATGTTGGATGATCAATATCAACAATCTGAGCATGATGAAACCATAGACTGTATGGGGATGAAACGCGTGCTTGCACAGGCCTTGTGCAAACTCTCCATATTTCATTTGGTGTGTGATGATGCTGAACTTCAAAGAGCACACAGTTACAACCGTGGAGGATATTAATTAAATTCACTGGCACAACAGAGCTGAGAGTAAATTAACACTCACAGCAGAGTCCAGGGCTTCTCCAGGTGTAAACTCTAGCCTTGTGGGAAAGACAGAGAGCCGTATACTCTGCCAGGGAGTGACACAGTGCAGACTGGAGACCTCCATGAAGACACAAGTCACTGACGCAGCACTTGTAAAAGCTGGAGGGGTCCACTTTGGCATGACAGTGTCTGAAGGGTCCATTAACCTGCAGAATTTTCCCGCAGACTTCCGGTTCAGAGAAGCGGGCCAAACGCTCAGATGAACAATTCGGACAACTTCCTCCCAGACAGCCCTCCACACACCATGGATTCTGCTCACTTAGCCAATCTTTACCAAAATGCTCCTGCGTGTCATTTGCTGGGAGGTCGTTGGCTGTGGACCACAAAGTCCACAACTTGCATTCACAAATTTATGGGAGAGACTATTCCCTCTATACTGAGCCTAAATTCAAAGCCTGTGTCTGTGTAGATGTAAGTGTGCAGCCCCAGACAGTAAACCAGCACAGTCGGGTTAAAATGATATGGGACGTTCCTCTTGACACCATCAACCTGTAGGGGGTGCCAAAATTGCATTTGAAAGTCAGCAAAGTGTAAGACACTTTCAAAATGAAACTCTGCCAACTTTGCTTAGGAGATATTAGTGTAGTTTAAAACTTCCAAGCACATGTGGAAAGAGCTCTGTGGTGACCGAATGTAGTCGTGCAGAGAGATTAATTGACAGGTAACATTTTCCAGACGAAGCTGGTCAGCAGAGCAGCGTGGGCATGAAGTCCGCAATCTGCTTCACCCAGAGTGTCCTGATCAGGAACTCCAGCCAAAGGCGGTAGCATCAACTACCTCACCCTGTGGGGTCCTGAGGTCATCCTCTTTGAGGCCATTGTTATTCCCACACAGGCCCCATACATCAGTTGCACTAGAAAGGATGGTGGCAATATGAGACCAGTCATACTTAATTTGGATTCCCCGATTGGTATCCACAAAAACAAACATGCCAGTATGTTTGATCCTTGCCGGTCTAAACTGTAGAGTCACAGGAAGTCACCTTTTATCACCATTTATCTGTTAAGAGCACAGACATGTTCTATTCTATCACTTCAGATTGAATTCTACCTTCATATTTGTTGAAAACTTTCCAACTTCAGTGCATCTACTTTACCAAAAACATACATACAACAGTTTTTCTATAGTTAAATTATATCTCGAATAAATGATAAACTGACAGACTCCATATTCAAACTTACCCAAACATAGCCTTTTTTACCCTCTGTAGATATTAATATTAGCTTGAACCACTTCGGCATGAATAGCTGTAAGAGAGGAGCCGTTAGTTAGCTATTCTGACTGGTGTCATTCAGCGTAAGGACTAGGGTGTAGGTACAGTTTCCTTGGAATTCAAATGCCTTCCCATCAAAAGTGTAGAAGTGGGTGCCTTCATGCACCCGACACTGAGTTTGCTGAGGTTGGCTCTGGTCAGCACAAGTCTGTCCAGTCTCACAGATTTTATAATCATTAGCTGAAACAAACGAGAGCGAAATAAGTATATTACTGTCAGTTTAGGCCGAGGACAAATGAGCTGGAAACGTCTGTAGACAATAAGCACATATGAAGCACAACTGAAGCTGAAAAAATAAAAGTAGCTGTATCATCATTTTTGACTGACAAGAGGTGCAATCATTCTCAGGGCCTCCAGGCAGACAGGTACAAGATGACAGGACAGTGCAAGAAATTACACATTTGTGGTGTGTATGAGGTGCAAAAAAAACCGCCCTTCCAGTAAATCAGAGTCACGTAATATTTCATAATATGTAACTTGTGAGTGTTGCATGGTGCCGCTCAGTTAGCCTGCAAGGAAAAGTCACCCAACCCAGCAGAACCAGCTGGGCCTACCTTTCCTTGCACAACCCCAGGTATTGTTCAGGGTGCAGCTCTCTCCCTCGGGGCAGGAGGCTGGCTCACGGCGCACGGTCGACTTGGCAGAGTAGATACACTTCTCGGAGCATCCCTCAGTCCATAATATCTCCCCAATCTGCAGAAAACAGTGACTCACAGTTGCTGTGTCTTATCCAGCTATTCTCTAAACACCAGGCAAAACAACAAGCACCCAGGATAACACAAAGGCCTGTGATTAGTCATGTGTCACGCATTTAGGCGGGGCATACGGTTGGACGAGACGTTAATGAGTCACATTAACGGCGCATGGATTAAGCAAAATTCCATCACATGTTGTTTACAACTGAATGTGCAGTGGGGGTCACATGTAAATGTGTCAGCACACCCTCAGGGCAGCAACCGATTAATCAGAAGTCAAACAAAGCAGCAATATTCAGGTCAGATCTCACCCCTAGTATTTAGTGTCACTGCATTAAGAGGAAAATCATACAGTCATTATCATGATAAAGGGAAAAGGTACACACAAGTTAGTATAAGCCAAGAAATCTATAGCTACTTACCTCATAGTCGTGCCCATGATAGAAACAGCCACATTGCTCAGGTTTGATACAGCCATTTCCATTCTGCATGTATCCAGACTCACACTGACATCCCTCATAACAGGGCCACGGTCAGTGGATATCAGATGAAATACCACAGGACTCAGGGCATGCACTGACACATATACTGTAGTGAGAGGTTTCAGGGCATGAGTGCTGTAGGAGGAGAGAAAAAAAGTTTAGATACTGTGCAGAGTTCATGTAGTCTTACATCAATCTTCCAACTTCATAGTATTGGGCTTGCCAAAGTTCTACAAGTACAACAAAAGCATGTGTGCAGACCTGTGATTTACTGGCACATCACCACACTAATGAAACAACACGTATAGAGTCAAGATTAATGATACTCACAGCACTTCTCACTCCTCCATGGTTTGACTTCAGCTCCTGCCCCTTGGCACGCAAAAGTGTATTCGCTCACACTCCTGCAAAACAATTCTTCATTCCCATTAGAAATACACAAGTCGTTCACACAGTTTTGAATGAAGGGCTCTGGGTCCACAGCAGAGTGGCATTGACCAAATGAGCCTGCAGGAGCAAGCAGCGTGCCACAGATGTTATCAGATGCAAATTCAGCTGCCCTGGTACAGTTGCATGCTGAAGAGAGATCACATTCTTCGGAGCAGTTAGTTCCATGAGGGGAAAGTGACCAGGAAGAAGCAAACAGGGAAATGATTTCTTGATTGGCTGCAATTCGGACTCTGTTTCTATTCTGTAGCAACAGCAATGATACAAACAACACATTCTTCTACGAGAGGCAGATAATACTACTTGTATCAGGCGAGGGCCTCCATAATTGACAACGTCCCAAGTGTGGACAACAACTCGAGTGAGCAGGCCAGAATGGAGTATTTTCACATGATCCAGTTGGACGGGAAGACTCCACAGAGCACCGTCGATCTGAAAGTTTAAATGTTATAGTCACAAGCAAGTCACAGAAAGAAGAATGCATTTGTAAATGTGCAATTCCTTACTTTTACTTTGCCTAAATGCTCCAATGATACGTTTACTCCATGGACCTCAGGTGCAGCTTTTGTTTCTGAAGAGCAACAACTGGTTCAGATCCTTCCTCATCACAAACCTGGGAGAGAACATAACTGCAGTTTCCCATATTAAAGTCAAAGTTTTCTCCATCGTAGTTTCTGAAGTGTCTTCCACCCATGACTGTGCGTTTAACGGGCTGTGATGCGTGATATGCCCTGTGACCCTCTTGGATGCCACATTTTGTTCCATTTGGACACATGTGATTGGTGCACTGTACCGTGTTGTGGCCCACACAGACACAGTGCAGCTGACAGCGCTCATCAGGGAGGAAGTTCTCATGAATTTCATGGTAGATTCCCTTGTAAATGCAGCCACACTCAGTCGGGTACACATTTGCCACCACTATGGAAAAACCCAGGTCTGCAGAAACAGCCCTCTTTGCATGTCACTGCTAGAGGACTTGGGTTTTCCACACAGTCAGAGATGTGACTGGAGCACAGTAGATATTCACTGTTAGGTGATCAGGTGAGATTTGAGGAGAAAGAAAAGAATAATTGTATTTTTTAAACTTAGTACACATTTAATATTAGGAAAACATTGGATTTCAAAATGTTACTTACTCCCTCTGAATCAAGTAACCGTCCACAGAAATACTCTACCTGATAAAGAGCCATATTTCTGTCTCCTTTAACTATGGAGATTTTAAAGCCCTGGATGCTTCTCTCCACTGTGTGAATGGAAGAGACAGTGGCGCTGTTCAAAAGTGCTCTGGCAATGTTGATCTTCAGTGGAACAGCGGAGCCTTCACACGTAGTCTGAACTAACGTGTAGTTTGTTTCCTCTCAGGACAAGATCTCTTCTATCAAACATGCAGTAGTAAGAGTCACCCCATGCAGAGCATATTTCAGTTGTCAAAGGAGAACAGAATGGTTCACCATCTTTGATAAAGCACGTCTGTTTGTGACCACAGTGCACCTCTTCACAAGATGCTGCAGCTGAAATGGAAAAAAAGAAAGCGACGTTCTCATCTACAGGTTAGTGTTCCCATTGAGCCACTTTGTATCATTAACTGCCAAACATTTGATCAGTGTTAAACTGTTGGAACACTAACCTATAGAACCTATAGGTAAGTGTATAGGTCTATAGTATAGATGAAGAGGCGCTCAGATAAGGTCCCACTTCTGTGTTTGCTTGAGGAGGACTGAGCGGAGCACTATCAGACTGATGAGTGATGTGGGCCTTCTGGGAGAATTTAACACCAGACTTAAAATCTCCTGAGTGAGCATTGTTACCTTCCCCCAGAGTCACGTCACTGGAATCAAATATAGGTTCTGAGTGGCAGATAACCTCCGCAGAAGGCAGCACAGTAAGAGTTGAAAACCTCGGTCCAGTGTCATGACTGAAGTAAATAAGCTGAAGAGCATTGTCACTAGCAATGTGGATTTGATCTGAGGTCCCAACTGGGATGATCTTTATAACGCCACCAGTCAGAGACATTATTTTGTCCGGTGCTGCTGGTGACGTTCAGATCAGAGTTAATAGGAGCTATTGCCAAGAGGAAACTAGAACGAATTCCTGTGTTTACAACCGGGAAGGAAAATGTAATCCAAACTCCACTGAGAGACGGGTTTCAGCTCAGCAAAGCCATACCAACAATACCCAGGTGTGAGTTTGGAGCAGGTTAAACCAACGACAACACCTACAGCTCCTTTGGAATTTAACTCCGAGCCAGAAAGGCTGGTGCTGCTCTCGATGTAAACGCTCTGCAGCGCCCCCATGTTCAACTTAAGGACAATACCACTGGGGTACATATTGCCATTAAAGCAAGTATCCCCGGAGAGGAGCATGTTCACTGGTGTGTCATGGTCTGCGCTGGTGATCACCATCTGGCTGACAGCAGTCTGGTTAGGGAAGTGAGGAGTGACGGGATAGTAGCGCGTCCCCCAGGAGGACACGTCATGGAGAGAGCTGTGGTCACAGCCAGTGTGTGTGCAGAATGAGGCGAGGACTGTCACAGGCTTTGTAGACATCACACTGAGGAGACTGGAGGAGCGATCACTGGCAATCCCCACAGACGATGGCAGGTGAATGGTGTTCGACTGGCTGGCAGAGAGGAAGATGCGCTGCGTGAAGCTGGTCTCCAGAACCTTCACGATGACGATGGTCCAAACACCAGTGGCTGTGACCGTCACTTGATGGGTAACATTTGCTGCTGGTTCATCATGAGGGGGAAACATCATCAGAAACGTTCTAGCAGTACTGGCCCCAAATAGGCCTGCAGAGGAGAATGTATAAATAAAATCTTTAATTCAATATAAACATTGTGTTTCTGCAGGAAAAAGTGAATATGAAGTAGACAAATTATTGTATGACGGTTAACACACTAAATAACACTTGCTCACGGCACAATGAGGAAGTGTCCCAGTAGTAAGCACAGTTACACTACTTGTGTAACACTTGCTCACAGCACAATGAGGAAGTGTCCCAGTAGTAAGCACAGTTACACTACTTGTGTAACATAGATAAGATGGTGGTGTCAGATTTCAACCAGCTCAGCAGCCAATGGAGGACACAGTTCCTGGTTCCTGACTGAGTACACCTGTGTTAACGTGCACACTCACTCAGGCAGTTTCCATGATAACAAGGTTCTTGGTGTTGGAGCCGTGACAGACCAGCGGAGACAATCGTAAACAACAGCCCAGTTAAATGTAAGTTTACCTTTCAGCCTATGTATAACACATACATAGGAGTTTTGCTTACTTTCTGTCAGGTTGATCTTTAACACAAGTTTCCATTGTCGTCATTGTAAACAGTAGTAAAAGTTACAATTTAAATATATATATATATATATATATATATATATACACAAGAGGATTGTGTACTTTAAGTCAAAGGATATATGTTTGGTGTAGTGCTTCACTTCTTCAGGTTCCGTTTGTGTATACATTAAATACATAATTTAAAAGGCAAACGAGTTGTTTCCCCAAGAAGTCAACTGCAGACAATAATTCCCTTTAACAGCTCGCAGATTATCTTTTGTCGTGACCACGGGCTGAGACGTAGCCGCACCCCGCTCATCACTCAGAACCAGGCAAATACAAGTGCTGGGGGGGGGGGGGGGCAGCAGAAGTGTTGAGACTTGAGATGCAGGTGAGGAGGCGAGTGAACTGAGGGAGAGCAGGTCTGAAGGAGTGCGTGTGTGTGTCCGTGCGTGAGGGAAACCAGTCCGCCTCTTAATGTGGATGCAAATGTCGCCTGATCCGGTTTAACTGCGACCCGACGCCTGCAGACAGGGGCTCGTGAACCGCGACACTCACCGAGCCCCAGGAGCCACGAGCAGAGCAGCAGCAGCAGCCGCACGCGCCTCATATCGGCACCGGAAGAGACGGATCACATGAAAGAAGAGAGAGAGAGAAAACCTGCGTTAACTCCCCCCTGCAGCTGGTAGATTATACTAACACAGGGGAGAGAGACAATATCGATACTGATATTGATAAGAGTAACGCAACGCAGTCACAGTAACGCGGTGGTGACAGCGGGCCAATCAGCGCGCGTACTTGGTAAGTTTGCAAGTGACGTCGTCAGGTGTGGACAGCAGGTGCCAGGTGATCTGCATTGGCGTTGATTGGCCGCCGCGATTCGTTCGCGAGCTCCTCGGACGTTCCCATTGCGCGTTTGGCTTGTAGCGTCATTGCTGATGTGTTCATGTAGACATAAACAAAGCAAAACATGGATGTTCTAAAACAAAAAGAAAAGTGTAGTATTTAGGGTCAGGAGCTGGTCACCTCTTTCCAATATTTGCACGGTAGCGAAGAGCAAAGGTGAACGATCAGGAGGCCTGCACTACGAAGCCAGGGTTGAGTTATTGAGTTTAACTCTTCAGCAGTCGGAAGCTGGTTAACTCCTAACCGAGGTAAATCACCATTGTAACTTTGCACCAGGTTAAGTTCGAGATAAGAATCAGAACTTGTCACGGCCCAACTACTGACCATTCAGATCACTGGAAGTTAATCTACAGGATTTCTGCACATGAAGAAAACATACAAATAAATAAAAACATTTGTAATTTGCTTAAAACAGCTCCATCATGTTTGATGTCAAATGCGCTGCAAAAAGTTTTGCAACAACACACAGGAAATTCGGAAAGCCGCAGCAAATTGCGTAAACAACAATGTTTCCAGGGGACCCAAAAAAGTGATGAACCTGGCTGTAGTTCACTGCTTTGTGAAGTGATTGAAGTCTGATACTCACCAGTGGGGTTAACTTTTTCGGGTTACCTGGAAATTTTTTGTTTTCGTTTAGTTTTCGCTATTTGCATCGCATTTCTGTATTTGTATTTGTGACTTTTGACAGCGCATGTGTCCTCAAATTGATGAAATACCTTTCTTAATTAGCACGGGTTTCTTCAAATTTTGTCATTTGCAATGAAAAAATTTGCTCTCTCAGGCAATGTAGTATTTAGGAGGATTTAAACACCTCATAACAAAGAGCAAAGGAGCACGATCAGGAGGCCGCCACTACCATAACTTCAAGTTTTAGTACCAAGCTGGTTCAGAGGGCTTGGAACCAGTAAACAATGGAACTACAGACCTATCAGATCACTGGAAAACCAGGGTCATCGATCTACAGGATCCAGACGTGAGCAAAAGAGTAGTAACCTAAAGTTTAACTGTTGAGTTATCAATCTGAAGCTGGTTCACCATGTTTACTTTGGAGCAGGTTAAGTCCAAGGTTAGAATCAGTCAGTCAGTTCAGTGGAAGTTATCGATCTACAGGATCCTTACAGGGACAAAAGAGTTTAGGTCACAGTAAAATAAGAAGTAATGAACGTCAGCAGATATCTTCATAGACGACTGGACTTTTTGTGAGTGACAAAAGTGTGAGGAAGTTCACATTAAATAGAACAATTAAGAGCCGATGTAATTTATTTATTATTGTTTTTGTTTTTTTTCTAATGTGTCCAATTAGTCTAAAAAACCTGAACACAAAATAACAAGCCTACAATTTACCTTAGAGGGGAATTAATCACCAGTTATTATTCAACTTTAACCTAAATGAACACAACTTCCCATACAGGCTATTTAGCTCGTATGTTGTTGTGCAGCATCAGTATTTTAACCTTATTGTTTAGAGGAAATCAGAGCAGAGTTCAGAGAAAACACAGGGAGGTATTTCCCGCTGACAGGCGAGCGCTGAGGGGCAGTTCAGCTCTGAATGAGGTGGCTGTGAATCCCCTCTTACTGTAGGTGAGAGTAAAGTTGAGCAGAATTTGTCGCACACAGCAGAAGCAGCTCTTCCTGAGAACGAGGCGCCTCATCTCCTCCACTGACCTTCATCTCGGGTGAGTCAGTGCGTCAAGTTTCAGTGCAGAGAGGATATTATATGAAAAAAGAAACTTTCATCATCTTGAAAGGAGAACATTAGAACTGGCTTTCTCTTGCATAGGTAGGTTATCGATTGGTGTTTTTAAATGTAATGTGATACACAATTACTACCAGTGGCCGTTTTTGTTGGATAATGAGAAACAGTCTATATCCTGTGCAGTGCTGCTTTTTCATTCTATTTCCTCCCATTTCTATTATTTTTTCTGTCTCCCCAACTTCACCCAACTCTATGGGAGTAACTTTTTCAGAGTGTGGCAAGATATTTCAGCTCTAAACAGCCGCAGCTCTGTTTGTTTCACTGTGAGTCAGTGTGACACCTTTTTTACATCCATTCAAATCTGCAGACTTCCTCCTGCAGATGAGGTTGCAGTACAGAAATGAATAGAACTCACCCACCTATAGGCACACACTGGAGAACCCCTCATTCCACTTCCTGCGTGTGTTCATGTGGCTTTATTTACTACCTAAATGTGAGTCTGCAGTCAAATAACAGTGTCATTTCTGCTGCTGTTACTTGTGCCAGAGGTGAAGCAGATGGCAGCAGATCCGCGGTGATCTTCTCCGCTGAGTCTTGTGTTGCTTGTTTGTTGAGGGAGAGATGATGCGTTGTCAGACAGCTCAGCGGGTCTGAGACAGCAGCTTTGTCTCCATCTGATAAAGAAGTAAATCTGAGGTGTACGTGCCCAGTGTGCCGTATGTTCCGAATCCGGCTATTTGCTGTGTTTTGGTCAAAACAGAGGCAGTCGTGCAATCATGAGATATGCTTAAGCTTGTATCTATTAACAGAGAAAGAGAGAGAGAGAGAGAGAGAAAGAGAGAGGGAGTCTTTCACAAATACAGGATACCCAACACGGCTGTCATTGTCACACACACACACACACTCATATCCTCTGAGTTGTTTCACTCTCGGCCTTCTTCTTCTCAACAAGTCATTCGCAACCCATTTGCGCTGGAAACAACGACTCAGTTTGCAGACTGGTTGTTTGTCAGCAGCGGATTGCTCACTGGCATGCACGGCACCGACTGAGGTATTGTGAATCTGCTTTTTCCCCAATCATGTTTTTTGTTTTTATTTCACCATTGCTTTACCTGTTACTTTTGTAGCGGTCCATTGGCAGCTCACTTAGATAAACAGCCACAGTAGAGATGGCAGAGTTGAGCACAAAAAACATTTGAATGAGACTATTTTCTGTCTTCATCGGAGCAGAGTGAGCTTCTACCACTTTTGTAAAAACTGATGAACAACAAATGATCTGAGTGCTTTTCTCGTGCCCGCCTCTCTCCCTCCTTGTTGTGCGCTCAGTCGTTTTAGAGCAAGCCCGTTTCAGCGTTGACACATCGGCGCAATAATCAGAGTTTCTCTCTTTGCTATCTGCTCCCTCCTTTCTCTCAATTCCTATCTGTTTTTATTAACTCCGCGGGCTACGGCAATTCTGATATCTTTGCATGTTCGCGGCGCCTATCGCCGGTGTCAACGTCTTGTCAGAGGTGCACAGGGGTTGAGCAGATGGTCGTTATCTGTGCGAGCAGATAAGAGAGAGGCAGTCTGTGTCTCTGCATGCAGGTCTGTTTATGTACATGCAGCGAGCCTCTGTTTGTGTGTGTGTATTTTGTTGATGTAGATTGCATTGGGCGGGTTGGAGGGAGGTGGAAGGTGTTGATCATTCACATTTAAACTTGGTAAACAAGATTTAGGCGTTTTCTGCGGGCCGGCCTGACCAGACAGGAATGAGGTTCAGGTTTAACCCTGTCAGTGGAAAAGTGCACTGGGGAAAACTGAACAAAAACAGGACTCCTCCACCCTCCAGCCACAGCACAGTGTGTCCCTCTCCTGCAGCACTGTGCTCTCCGGTTGTGTGATTTGTACGTTTCTAAATTTACTGGCTATGATCTTTTACATCTCCAGCCAGAAGGCAACTGGTATGTCGGGCTCTGGCGTTAATTCAATTGGTATTCAAATGTACAAGAATATATTACCCAATCTGAAAAAAAACTAATACAGGCGTCAGGAGCCGTTTTAATGTGGAAGCAGTGGGCTGGGTTGATAAATATTTCCAAATTGGATCAGCTTATTATTTCACCCAAAGTGACTCTGAAAAGCAAATTGGATACAGAGGGGGATTTTATTTGCGGCTTCTTAGGTTATTTGTGTTGGGAGATTTAGTGCAGCTATTCAGGAGGCCAGAACAGCCCACACTGCACTCCCTCCTCAATCAGCCTCACTCGTGTGATTAACATCTTATTTTTTTCCAATATAGCCAACCAAAATAGTTCTCGATGCTGTTGTGCTAATTTAGCATGAAGATAATCTTGTTGTGGACTGAGCCGCACTCGTTTCCTGCGCAGGGTGGACATTTGTCTCGCATGAACCACGTCAGCGCCAACAACCGTGACAGCATTACCGATAAGATTGCGGTTTATGGACAGATTCCTGATGCTGTCGTCTTTTCATAAAACTGCCAAAAACCTTATTATGAAAATAAATTGATGTTGAGTAGTGCCTCCGTTCCTAATGTCGATGACACTTCTTTTTTCATTTCCCAAATATGGTCATTGTGAGTTTAATCAGCTTCCTTAAATTGTAGGAAACTGTGACGGTAACTGCGGGGGGGGGGGGGTTTAGAGGTTTGCTGCTGAGGCTTGTTTGAGAACCCAGCGCATTAACCGCGTGGGTCACTCCAGTTCTTTTCCCAGTCATTAACTATGGAGGAAACAAGGACACAATGAGCATGGCGAACAATGAAGAGGCGCCTACAGTACAACGTTTGGCACAAAGGTCAATGGGAGAGTTCCCTCTGTGTACACTATCAAACGTTGCTTGAATAACTATTGGTTCCTGAGCCCGTGCCAGCCCCAGTGGCTAAATCTGACCAATGAGGCATCATCCGGGACTCGGACCAGAAGAGAGGTCATTCCCATGTTTTCCCCATTTTAAAAATATCAGCATTCATATTGTGTTGGAAACAGCTGGGGCTTTGTTTGGCAGCTCATGAACATCTGCGTTTCACATCTCCAGCGTGGTCACTGAGAGCGGACGTAGAGTTTGTCTTGGGCCGTGTGCCATGAGGAAGCCAGGACTGTTTTCCTTAAGAACAACGACACACACAAACTGGAATCTGAGCCAAGATATCTTAAATGAGATATAGCTGGCAGATGCGTGTATGTGTATGTAAGTTAAATAAAGCTTTTTCCTGTACCAATTAGTATGACAACAATATTGTTCAGCAGAACACAATATTTAAATAAAAAACATAAACCTGATTCTTTTTTTTTAACCTGCGGAAATGATTGGATATGTTTTTTTTGTTTACGAAACACGTGACCCGGCACCTGAGCTGTGGAGTGAGAGGAAAATGTTGACTAGACACTCGTGGCCAGCCGACGGTAACAGAGATCTCAACACTTTTTTCTGCTGAGCACTATGGGAAACAAGGCTGTCATCCCCCCCCCCCCCCCCCCCGCCGACTCCCACCACAGATTGCAATCTAGATTTGCATGCACATGACAAACCAGTTAAAACGGTTGAGGGACTGGTTTGCTCAGAAAGTTCGTGGTTTTTCCAACGACTCGCATATGTGATTCTGAAACTCAAGACGAGTCCCAATAATAGACAGCGTTTTCTGCTTTCCATCACCCCCCCCATCTTTAAACCAAAACACCAAGATTTCACACACATCAATGGCTCTGAATATATTAATAGCAGGTATTTTTAACTTGGCTTCTCTCCCCCCTTCTCTGCACAGCATTTGAAGATGATGCGATTGCTGTTCCTGTGTCTGCTGCTGCTGCTGCCAGCCGCTTCTGGTATGTTCTCATCTCTGTGACGCTTTCAGGTGATAAATATCTAATCAGGGTCTGCGCGTCTCTGCGCTGGCATATTTTTCTCACCCAACTGTGTATGAGCACCGTCTGTGCTGCGTGCAACAGGATTAGTGTGTGCCACGTAAAAAAGAAAGGGTGCCACAGTGAAAGACAACAAGGTGTAGTCACCCCTAAAGACAAACGCACTGTGCAATTAGTAAACAATATTCCCATTGCTTTACTTGGTTGTTGTAACGCATACCAGAGAAATATAAAATGAAAGGATGCCATGTAACTTACTGTAACCCAAATACATTTTATAATGAATATTAATCTTTTTTGCAGCGGCTTCAGAAGATACAGAGGGATCTGGTGTTGACGGTACGTGATATATCTTATTTATGAAACAGGAAAAAACTGAAATACCTTACGAAGCTTTTCACTCAGCTTGGCACAGGTCACATGGGGCCACCCGCAACCATCAACAAGGGAATGTAACTTGTAAAGATATTTGACAGAAACGTTTGAATTCACTCATTATCTACACACCAGCCAAGAAAAATATTTAGTACATTTGTTTTGAAAGAAATTATCTACGTATCTAATTTTCGTTCTCAAGTCCTTTTGCTCGTCTCAACACGTTTCTTGTACTCATAACGTCAGTTTCGAGATTTTGCGTTCGGGTGAGCTAAGTGGGTCCTTCAGGCCACGTGTTAGGTGTGAGTACCACGTGTCAAGGGTCACACCAGACATGTTTGTGGAAATGACCTTGTGGATTTCATGTCAAACACAAAACACGTGATGTACATATATAACTCAGCCGGCCGGGGGCCCGGGGGGAGGACCTGATGCTCAGCTTTAGCAGCTGCACTATTTTAATTAATACACTTGTAGCTCTCCCACTTCTTACTTTATAGTTTCCCTTCCTCTTTCTGAGTTTTGCTGTCTACTAACAGTTTTGGTCTCTATTTATATATATATATATATATATATACTCTGGCTGTAATTTCTTGTTTTCAGTTTTGTTGTTTCCTAAACTTTAGATTTCTTGTGCATGGTTTCCTTTGTGCAATATTGATTCTTGTTTATAGTTCATCTTTTGCTCGCAGACCTCTTGGCCCTAAACTGACTTCATAAAACCCTCAATCAATACTGTTGCTAAAAGATTAAATGTGGTGTCTGTATGCTGACTCTTATCCAGGAGGAGAAGTCTTGCACTATTATGATCTGCCAAAAAATGCTCGACAACCAAGGAGTCTGCATTTTTGTTCCATAGACAGCTAATTTGTTTTTCTGTCTTATTTTGCAGAAATGGACGACGAAGATTTAACTACGAAAAAGGGTGAGTTCTCAAGAATAGATCAGAGGGCAGTAGGATTTTCTATATTCCTCTGCGTCACACCCACAAACACAATAACGGCCGCTATCCAGAGGAGAGTATGTGAACTGTTCTGGCCTCTGTCATGTTGTCAGTAAGTCAGCATTATGTATAGGGTGTTCCATAGATGTGCGAAGGGCTGTGGCCTCCGCCTCCCAACCATTAAACGCTGAACAGAATCAATTAGCTCCCTGGAGGAGCCCTGCGGATTCTGCCGAAAGGCCAATGAACACGTCGACCATCTCCACCATCCTGCCGGTCAGCTAATCAACATTGGCATTCTCATTCTCTCTCCACGCCTCCGTCTGTCACTCCTCATCTTCCCTTTGATTGACATTTGATAGAATCACAGATCTGTTTTGGATCAAGGCTGCAGCCGCACGGTTCTCGGAGAAGCAGCTCGGAAGCCTCAAGCCTCTGAAGACGCAGACACATTAATTCAAATCAATATACGTTAACATTTTTCCTCAAGGAAATATTTAATGAGTCAAACAACTCTCAAGTCAAGATGATTACCTGCAGGACAACATTTTGGCAAATAAGCTTCTGCTCGCTCTTGCTGAGAGTCAGATAAGAAAATTAATACCACTCTCGTGTCTGTGTGGTAAATATGAAGCTACAGCCTGAAGTCAGTTCGCTTAGCTCAGAACAAAGAGTGGAAAAGGGGTCACAGCTGAACTGGCTCTGTCAAAAAGTTACAAAATTCACCTACCAGCACTTCTAAAGCTCACTAATTATAATATTATATCTTGTTTATTTAATCCAGACAAACACACTATTGTGGTTTGTGTACCCAACCTTGGTTTTTGAACAGATTAGCCAAACAAGTGTGTTCATTTGATATCACTGCAGGATGCCTATCAACATCTGGCAAACTGACGGCCAATGAAAATTATCAGCTGACTACATTTTTAGGATTATTGAATAATGCACATTGTCTCTTTTCAAATAGAAAGATAGAAAAAATGAATTGGGCTGCTGGCTTTGGCTACATATTCATTTTACAAACAGTAGACTCAGCTCACTCTGAGCGAGAAAGCTGATCACCATGTTTTCCAAACTGTAGAAAGAGAACAACTTCAAACCTCAATAATAGCTGGTACTGTTGTAGTAGAAGTACTACTTTAAGTGTAATTTAGGTGGTCGAAATATGTAGTGAAAAATGAAATGTACATCTGAAATTGGCCTGACTCTGTGTTCTCTCTTTGCATGGTTTCCAGGTGTTGCCATCCCAAACTCCGGTGGTTCTTCAGTCTTAGATAAAACCACAGGTGAAGAAGACAAATCAGGTAAGACATATATTTGTATTATAAATGCCAATATTAAGGCAAAAGTATAGGTAATACTTATCAATAAATATGAAGGATTCATCTCGTAGTGGTATCACCTAATGAAAATGATCAGCTGAATACATTTTTAGGATTATTGAATAATGCACATTGTCTCTTTTCAAATAGAAAGATAGAAAAATGAATTGGGCTGCTGGCTTTGGCTACATATTCATTTTACAAACAGTAGACTCAGCTCACTCTGAGCGAGAAAGCTGATCACCATGTTTTCCAAACTGTAGAAAGAGAACAACTTCAAACCTCAATAATAGCTGGTACTGTTGTAGTAGAAGTACTACTTTAAGTGTAATTTAGGTGGTCGAAATATGTAGTGAAAAATTAAATATACATCTGAAATTGGCCTGACTCTGTGTTCTCTCTTTGAATGGTTTCCAGGTGTTGCCATCCCAAACTCCGGTGGTTCTACAGTCTTAGATAAAACCACAGGTGAAGAAGACAAATCAGGTAAGACATATATTTGTATTATAAATGCCAATATTCAGCAAAAGTATAGGTAATACTTATCAATAAATATGAAGGATTCATCTCGTAGTGGTATCACCTAATACCCTTATACTCCATGTGTGTTTCATCCTACAGATCAGCTCACCGTGATTATCATCATCGTAGCTGTGTGCGTGTTGGCTCTGTCAGTTGCAACAATAATCAGTAAGTACTCTGTGTTTACCAGTGAAATGTGAAATAGTGGTTGTTTCGTTCACTACGGTTGACAAATGCTCCGCTGTAGAGACGTCCATGGCTCGGCCTGAATCACCCTGTTTGCCTTGTTAACCTGCTAATACCTAAACAAATAGGAACCTTTCTCCTGCGTATCCGTGACCTTTCTCCTCTCTTCCCCCCCACCCCCCCCCCCCCCCCCCCTCTTGCAGCTGTACTATTTGTGAGACGCCGCATGCACAGTCGGCAGCAAGGGTAAGGTCAAACTTCATGGCTTACAAAGTTGATATTTGATTATACATTTTTTTCTGTTTGTCGTTCAGTTTGAAGTGGATTTGAAATATGTCATCTAATTATTATATTTATTTCATCTATGGCTGCCAACTTTTGGCCTTACCGGTTTTCTTGCTCTGTACAGCTAATGCTCATACGTTATCTGTAAGACATGCGTGCTCCATTAGACGCTAAGTCAGCCTGCAGGTGACAGAACCAGTCTGATGGTAACAGCCTTTCTGCTGCCTTTGCAAATTCGTTTAACTTCATCCAGCTTGTCAACATCAAAATCTGGCAAAAAAAGAAACACTTGAAAACACACCCAGCATCCACCCATCTGAGCCCGTCCAGACTTGTACTGCAATTAGTATCACCGCCTGAGGCTTCACACCACCACCACCACCACTGAACATTCCCTTCCTCCAGCCCTTTCCATCTAAGACATCAAACAAGAGCCGTAAGACAGGAACGCTCTGTATGACCGAATCGGGACAAGACCGAACCTGCTCCAACGCTTACCTCATGGACTTCAGCGAAGCCTGAGGAGATGACTCCACTCAGGAATCAAACAACCCTGTACACATGATCCTGGCGTCATGACAACAATCTGCCACCAGCGATCAGACGGCAGAACAGCCTAAACCAGTTATACGGAGAGACGCTCTCCCTCTGACGCTGTTCTCGTTTAACCACAGTTAGCTGAGGTCTGCACAGCAGTCAGGACGTTTTGTTCTGGCATGCAGTCCCACGTGACCTGCAGGTTGGGTCAGAGAGGTCACACATGCAGTTCAAGTTAGTTCTGGAGATCCTCCCCATAGCGGGGGGGGGGGGTGGGGGGGGGGGGGGGGGGGGGGGGAAGCGGCCTTGTGGCGCAGACACCCAAGTCAATCTGCAAGGGTTAAATTCCTCCACGGGATTACTGGCTGCCTCCCAGGGCTGCCGTCAGCTCTGGCAGTGTTTGGGTGCTGACTGATCGCTGCACTGAAAAGAGGCTTAATCACACAGCAACCTCTGGCTTGTTGGATCAACAGAGCCTTTCCAGGTTTATAAGTCCCACCTGGGGATGAGGTGTATTTTGAGGTGATGCAGTCTCTGTGCACCCTGTCAGGAGCCCTGCAGCACGAGGAGGACGTGTTCTTCCTCAATTCTGACGCATGGCGTGAGGGGGGGGGGGGGGGGGGGGGGGGGTAGCTCCTCGTGTCTTTCGTCTCTGTGCTAACGACCCGAGAACGGGCCTAAGAATATCTCTAAATGATGGCCTGCTTCTGTTTCTGCCCCTTCAGGATCTACTCCGTGCCCGCAGAGCAGGACAACAAAGGGCCCGTCTAGTTCCTGGCGGAGCAGCAGTTAAATAGCACACGGGAAGGAGAGGAGCTGTGCTACGTCATCTCCCGCTCTCTGACTCAGGACGTCTCTGCACATCAGCCTGCTTCTCACCTTTCAGCTCATTGCTCACTCCTGCACAACCTCCTATCGATGCATATGCACATGCAATGTTTTATGTTTTCTTTACTGTTGTATACTTGTGTCTACATGTGTCCCCCGCCATTTTGTTCTCCACATACACGCGGTTTAGCCCGGGACATTTGGAACACATTCAAACCTTCTAATTGGATTCTATTTGAGGAATCCAAATCAAAGCCACTGGAAATGGCTTACAACGTCTTTTGTTAAAAGGGATGATTTCGCACAGCCAGAGCCCCCCCCCCCCCTTCTTTTTTGTTTTTTACCACCTGATACAAGAAATTACTCCCTCCAGCTCTGCAGTGAAACTATATTTTGCATTTGATTTGGTGCATGTGAAACAGACCTGACGTGTGAAATGGTGGTTGAGTGAGACAAACCATGCTAATCCACACTAAGCCAGCCCAGTGCTCACTTCAGTCTCCTGTTCACCTGTCTGACATCTTCTGTTCCCGGCCCATTAGGAATAACAAGAGGCAGTGCACTCGCAAGATAAAAACCTGTTCCCCGTCTTCTCAGCCTCTGTAGGAAAAAAAGAAACCAGTGGAAATAGCCAGTGTGAACGTCTTATTGCAAGGCTGCAAATTAATGGGCTGCTGTGAATGAATTGTTTTCCTTTGGTTTCGAAAGTCTTTCACTTTAGTCTCGCAGATTATAAATGGCTCTGAATGTTGCAGAGGGTTAGATTGATGCCTCGCACACTGGGAGAGAGAAGCTGGGTGTGAGGGAGGGCTCAAATCTTGCAGATCAAATAAAAGTGTTGGGGGTGATTGGGTAAATACCAACAATGCTTTGTTTCAATCACTCAGAGCATGATGGCTTCTCCGGTTTCATTGAAATGAAAATCAATCACGGCCTTTTAGAAAAGCTGTCCCTCTCTCTCTGTAGGAACCCTAAGCGCTGGTTTGCTCTAGTGCGGGGGGGGGGGGGGGGGGCGGCGACACACCCCTGCTCGACACGTCAGTTTTTCATTTGTGGCTTCATGAGGAGTCAGCAACACTGGGCAGGGCAACGCTGGCTCCACTCCAGACAGACGTGAGGCCAAAAACTATTATGTTACGTCTTCATCAGGGTTTGCAGTGACTGCAGGTCTGAACCATCCCAGTTTATTTGAACACAGACGAGCAGGTAGATCCTGTTGATGCTTTTGTTTTACTGTATTTTTCGAGCCCCGTGGGATGTTACACTGTGTTTCTTCTCAAAATCATAGAGTCGGACACTAAGCCTTACAATCGGGGCCAGCATTTCAAGGGCAGGACAATTGGACAATATAAAACATTTCAGTTTTCTATGTCTGTATAGTCTATATAATCAGATTTACTTATTTTTTACTTTGGTTTTACTCATATTTCGTGTGACACCAACACGACCCAGTGCAACATTTGAATGCAGCAGGGAGTTGTTTGTGAAGCGCAAACAATAGTGGGAATTCTTTTCTACAGTATTTTGTCCAAAGTCTGCTCTGCACCTCTCTGCTGTGACACTACTCATGTAAATCTCCTGTATCATATGTAACTACTGAGCTTTGTTTCTATCTCATCGTGACGTTAGTGGAAAGGGTCATGTTTTTTATTTTTGAATATCTTTTTCTGTCAATGTGATTATATGCAGCTATTCTATCTTTTAATCTAATATATTGAATTATCAGATTTACTGATCTATGCATTTGTCCAAACAATATTTGGCAAAATGAATGTTCTTTTTTTTTATGTTGAGTTTAAGGGACATGGTCTTCACTGTTGGTTAATAAGTGGTGTGTATGAAAGTTGTGGGTGGGACTTGTGGTTGTTTATATGCACTATGGTGTATGCAGATGAACCCAAGTATATTACTTTAGCCAAGGACACTCAAAGTAGCTTTTCCTCATATAAAAATTGACACACATGTAACACATGACCCAGAAAACGATTGCAGCAGGAGACTTTATATCAATGAATTTATTCCATTTGCACAGTTGAATTATATCTTTGGTTTTGTTCCGACAGCAATTAAAAACATCGATTACAATATTATTATGTAGCCACGCTGACTTGCATTGTGTTTATTTTTACCATTAAAGCTGTTATTAAATGTGTGTTTGGTTTCTCCCAGTTTGTTGTCTCCACCGTTTCGACTCCATATGGATGCAGAGATAATGCGCCCGTGGATCTTGTTTAATCTACGGCTTAATTCACTTACAAGCATAGAGCCACTAAGAGGATTTGACATCGCTTATCAAACATCAGGTCTTTCCCCCGGTTCAGATTTGAAATTGTAGGGTACGCAGGGAGAAGAAGTGACCCGGCTTCCCTTCACTTTAGATCCTGAACAGAGTGTGTCAGTGTTGTGCAAGAATGTCAAATAAGGGAACGCCACAGGGTTATTCTTCGTAACCTTTAATAATAATCCTGCCTGTGAGACGCCGGTGCTGATGGCTGTGTTATCAGCTATAAGATGCAAAGGTCATTAGACACAGGGCCGCTCCATGGCTGAAGGTGTGATTCAAATAATGATTCATCTTTTCATTATTTGTCAGGATAAATAATCACTTTACCTGTTCTTTTTTTTGTTTTTTTTGAGGAAAGTAATGAAATAAGTGACACAGATAAAGCCGGTGATGGTTCCACCTTTTCTCGTAAATGCGTGATTCATGTGTGTGACACAGTGACACACTCGGCCCACATGCACACACATGTCGCTGGGTATTGGTGTTGGTGGAGTGTTTTTCTGCTGATGGAAGGACTGGTTTCTGTGTCACTGTGTGCATGCTCTCTTTCTCCCTCCCTCCCTCTCTCTCTCTCTCTCTCTCTCTCTCTTTCTTCATCTTTGGTCCACTCGATATGACCTGGAAAGCAAATACACAAATCAAACACTGCGCCTCAGCTATGAAAACAAGCGAGGTGCTGTGCAGTTGTTGCAGCTGCTCCGTTACGCTTTTTGCTCGACAAATAGCTCAATCATAATCTTTCTGATCTATTAATCATCACAGTGGTTTTAGTCAGCATTCTGTTGAGCTACTATGGCCTGCGTCTGATGTGACTGATTGTTTGCCATACATCATCCAGTAGCCTGTGATATAAATTACTTCACGCGCTCAGCTGCAGCATGATATAAGCACCGTGCACAATGGACTGTATATTATCCGCTTTTTGTGTTTCAGCATTTAACATCATTCAGGATTAGGACTGTGCATATTTACTTTGAGGACCGGTTGCGACACTTGGGCGGCCGACAGACTTTGCCACCTGCAGTGCGGGAGAAGAAAAGGAGTGAGAAGGGCGGTTTGGAAACGATTACACTTGATTACGAGGGATTACCAAACACAATGGTGGTTCTCAGTGTCATACTTACAGGTAATGACCATTATGCCCATGATGAAGAGCACTGCTGCGATGGCCAGACCAGCGTGGCGCAGGGACTCGTAATCTGGAGCATGTGAAACACACATCAGACACTCAACTGGACGCAAAGACCAACAACAGAAACTAGACCGGCACTCGGAGCGCACACCTTCCACCAAGGCCCAGCAGGCCCCATATGAAGCCACCTTTAAAACCACTGGATCTGACTCTTTGTTTGGAGCTGCACTAAATCACACACTCTTATAAGAATGAGTCCCCTAAACATATCAGATTCTCTTCATCAAGATACATCATGAAAAGTGTTCAAGAAAAATAAAAAGTTCTTCCTTTGGTCAAGCCCCACCCCTACATAAACAAAGTATGTTTTTTTAGTAATCCTGCAAATTAACAGAAAAACTAACAAGGCCCTAAAGTCCCCTTGTGAAAGCCCATTTAAATTCACTAGATCCAGGTTTTTGTTTGCACAATAAATATCAGATCCCTAAACATGCCCAATTTTTTAATCAGGATCCATAAATTGTTCTTTGAGAAATAGTGGAAAATGTTGAATAAAATCTCCTAATGTTAAAGAAAATTAAATAAATTCTTCCTTGAGTCATTCCGCATCCTCCCATCAAGTTTCATGGTAATCCGTCAAGAAGTTTGTGTGTAATCATGCAAACCAACAAACAAACAAGGCCTAAGTGCATTGTTAAAGTGGTAATCCTGCTCGCTAACAAACAAATAGATGAAAACATAACCTCCGTGGCAGAAGGAGCAGCACAATCAAGTCAAGCTTCTTACCATAGCTGAACGCTTCGTCCCACTTCGGATCTATAGGAAGTCAAAGTAGAAAGAAACGCAGTGAATTAGGTTTCGTCTGCAGAACACAGGAAGCCTCTGAAAGGAAATAAAACAGGGGCGAGGATCACCAGGGAACGACAGGCACATCCACCGGCCCCTGTGACACGCTGCTGCTGCTGCTGCTGGTGTATCAAAACCCATATCTACAGTATACGGCACAGCGTGAGGACTCAAACGTCTCATCTCTCCGTGCATAGAGTACAATCAAGCATTAATCTGCTGGCAAGAGAGGAAGTGAGGTGCTTTGGAAGACGGGGAATAGTGACACTGTCAGTCGGCCCCGAGATAACAATAAAACAGCTTCGCCTGTGGCATTTAAGGTAGCTCTACGGAGCAGGGACGTTTTTACTTACCCCAGTTAGCAGCTCGACGGGTATCCTTTGTGGTGGTTTTCTCAGTGGTGGTTTTCTCAGTGGTGGTTTTCCCAGTTATGGATCGGGAGGATGTCGTTGTGGATGCTGAATGGAATCAGACATGGAAAACATTAGTTTCCTCGGCTCCTTTGCTCCGTTCATCAAATATTTCACAAATGTAATATTCATAATGCACAGTTCCATTTTTTCAAAAGCATAATTTCATTATATTGGAACACATTTTCTCTGGGACATTTTGGCTTCTTATCTTTCTAGTCCACGCATAATGACTTCCTGTTAAACTGCAGGTGCGTTCCTACGTTTGACTCCATTTTTAATTGAATCTCTGAATATTTTGGCGTGAGGACTCTCAATGAAGATTCAGGCTGAGACTCTTTTTAAAGCACATCAGTGTCTCACTCCGTCTCGCTCTCTCTGTTTCCTCGGGTGCAGAAACACTCCTCCCTGTATCTCAACAAGGACAGGGAGTTTAACGTTTTCTAATTAGCTCATAATGAGTTTTAAAGCTCTCTGCATGCTTGATGGGAGGCTGTGCTATACTGGTGTGAGGGGATGTTTTAGTTGACTGGAGTGTTCTCAGTCTGACATGTACCAGTCAAACTCAATGGCTCCACCAGCTGGTGTTTAAAGAAGTGAGGGAGAGGCTGTTACCTTGAGTGGATGTGAGCTCTGGTTGTGGTTTTGGGGTTTTCTCTGTGGCCGCTGAAAGAGACGGAAGCAGAAACAGAAAGTAAGCAGAAAGTAACTTTGCTGATGTTATGTAAATATGTTTAATGTGCTCACGGCACATGAGTCCACCTGACGAGGTCTTGGAGACGTTCGCTGGGCTGCTGCTGCTCACGGGTCGTTTTGTGGCTCCTTCAGTTTTCGGAGGAGAGTCGGCGACATCTCTGGTGACTCTGCTCAGGTCTAAACTTCCTGTCACACAGAGGAAACAACTTAATATATGAACCTGGCAGAAAGAAAGACAGACAGGAAGAAGAAGAAAAAAAAGAAAGACAGAAAGCAGAAAGAAGAAAGAAGAAAAGAAAGAAAGCGAGCGCGCAAAATAGAAAGCCGGAAGACAGACTGACAGACAGACAGACAGACAGAATGATAGACAGATAGACAGATAGATAGACAGATAGATAGATAGATAGATAGATATATAGATAAATAGATAGATAGATAGATAGATAGATAGATACATTGATAGATAGATAGATAGATAGATAGATAGATAGACAAATAGATAGATAGATAGATAGATAGATAGATAGATAAATTGATAGATAGATAGATAGATAGATAGATAGACAAATAGATAGATAGATAGATAGATAGATAGATAAATTGATAGATAGATAGATAGATAGATAGACAAATAGATAGATAGATAGATAGATAGATAGATAGATAAATTGATAGATAGATAGATAGATAGATAGATAGACAAATAGATAGATAGATAGATAGATAGATAGATAGATAGATAGATAGATAGATAGATAGATAGACAAATAGATAGATAGATAGATAGATAAATTGATAGATAGATAGATAGATAGATAGACAAATAGATAGATAGATAGATAGATAGACAAATAGATAGATAGATAGATAGATAAATTGATAGATAGATAGATAGATAGATAGATAGATAGATAGACAAATAGATAGATAGATAGATAGATAGATAGATAGATAGATAGATTGATGGATAGGGACAGTACCAATTGTTTCCACTGTCTGTATGTTTTCCATGACGCTGCTCACAGACTCCATCTGATCTGCAGTCGATGGAGTCTGAGCCCTCGACACTGGGTGGAAAATAAAAATGACAGATTAGAATCACGAAGAACGGGAGTTGAGATGAAGCCTCACGACGAGGTCTCCGGACTCTTCACCTCCCAGGAGGAACAATGCATGGCCTTGTTTATTAACCCAGTGACTTTCTCAAACAATGCTGTGATGGATTCCAGAGCAGAGACTGCGTCTGAGCATGCAGGGGAGAGAGAGAGAGAGAGACGGAGAGAGAGAGAGAGGCCTGCAGATGCACAGAGAGCAGGTCACAGTCTTAGTCGTGTGAGCGGCGCAGTCACAAAGAAGTGGCTCTTAGGAAAACCTCTGTCTACAACAGAGCTGGTTTGTTGTGTGAGGCGACGGCACAGTGAGGCCGTTGTGTGTCTACTCACTCAGCACCTTCCAATTAATGCTGCAGCTTTATAAAACCTCCACTTTCTCAGGCTGATGCTCTGATTCCAACTACTTTAATGAACCCACAATAGTGTAACATATAGCAATTACATTTTTTCATATGTATGCCATACCTATTACCTCCTACTAAATCTATCATATACTAATTACTATCAGTCTGTATATGCAAAAATGAGTATATATTCATTTCAATATCTTCTCATACATCTTTACATATAATATGTACATTTTCTCTACATTTCTTATTTAATTTAGATTGTATTGCCTAATTTGGATTCTTTTATTCTTTAATGTTTTATTGTTTCTTGTGAATAGTGAATTTCCCCAGTGTAGGTTTGTATGAAACCTGTTATTAAAGTAATGTTTAGAGTCACAGCTTTAAAATGTTTTATCCCATGTATATAAGATAAAATTGGACTTCCGTCACTGATATATATCTATATAGAAAGATATATGTATACATATACACACTTCCGTTCAAAAGTTTGGGGTCACCCAGACAATTTCTTGTTTTCCATGAAAAATCACACTTTTATTTATCAAATGAGTTGCTAAATGAATAGAAAATATAGTCAACACATTGACAAGTTTAGAAATAATGATTTTTATTTGAAATAATGATTTTTATTTGAAATAATAATTTTGATATGAAATATTAATTTTGTTCTTCAAACTTTGCTTTCGTCACAGAATGCTCCATTTGCAGATATTACAGCATTGCAGACCTTTGGCTTTCTAGATGTTAATTTGTTGAGGTATCTGTAGAAATGTCAGCCCATGCTTCCTGAAGCACCTCCCACAAGTTGGATTGGCTTGATCGGCACTTCCTTGCGATTAGCAAACACAAGGTACCATTAAAACACTGGAGTGATAGTTGCTGGAAATGGGCCTCTATACACCTATGTAGATATTTCATTAAAAACCAGATGTTTCGAACCTAGAATAATCATTTACAACATTAACAATGTATAGAGTGTACTTCTGATTAATTTATTGTTATCTTCATTGAAAAAAACAGTGCTTTAATTTGAAAAATAAAGACATTTCTAAGTGACCCCAATCTTTTGAACGGTAGTGTATATATATCTATATATATACAACTGTAGTGTGTGTGTGTGTGTGTATGTGTATGTGTGTGTGTGTGTGTGACAGAGAGTGAAAGACTCAATGTCCCACAATGTAATGATGAATATTCAGTATATTACTGAATTTTCTTGCAGTTAAATATTTGTGACAAATCTCTCTACAAATTCTTTAAAGGGGAACATCCACCTATTTTTCATATGAAGATCAATTTAGTCATAGCGTAAAAAGTTCTACCCATCCTGTGGAGAAGTGGTTTAATGTTTTCTGTGACTCTCGGGGAGGAAAAAAAGAACCCTTTTAATGTCAAAGGGACATTTACCAGGCTGTTACTGGGTCTAACTCAGGTTTTACTGGGGACTGAACATTGAGATCTCCCAGCCTCGGCAGTATCAGTTTCAAAATGACATTTGATCTTTAACGAGTCCTTTAACTTTATGCTGATGATGAACTCAATAGGTTGCTTCCATTTCCAGATGCTAGTTTCAAAGTTGCAGCTTAAAGTGACAGATTGTGACTTTTGAAATAAAGAAATAACAATATGTTGAACTAACTCACAATGAACATCACTTTGTCATGTCAGCTAGGCAACTTTACTGACCTTCACTATTTGTGCTACTCACAAAGAAAAGGTGATTTACTGCCCTCTGAACTCAGGAGGACACGGAAAAGACAAAGAGTCGATATCTTTAATCATCATTATACATTTTTTTTTTTTTCAGATTTGTGCTCCCGGGTGAAGGCTATGTTTTTCAAACTCTTCAAACAGCAAATCATTTGATAAATCTGAAGTGGACCAATTATGTGTTTGACCTCGTTAGACTGTGTTTACTCAACCTTCAAGCACTACATCAATATCTATTGGATTTTTCTTGAATTGCTATTGATAAAAAATGTGATAATTATTGATATCGTTTTATTTCCCAGCCCTAATTTCTACTTTAACTACGATTGGTTTAATTACTCCACAGAGTTACGATCTAGTGCACAGCCTATTTTCTATTGGAGCTTCCTTTCTCTCATCAACTGTATTGAAGCTCATAAAATATGTTTAGGTCAAAGATGTAAAGCGTCTCTGAAAGAACGTTTTTTAATTCTTAAACATTTTCCTCTTTTTTTAACCAGTTTATCTTCAGAGTCCTCAAAGCCTCCTCCAACCGTCTGGATTCAAACCAAATGTGTCTGTCCACTGCACGATAACAACGATTTCCAGTTCTCATCCCAAGTAGCCACCCGGTTTCCTACAGGTAACTGGAGGGCTGCCATCTTTGTCTTGATTTGAAATAAGAGGTGAAAAATGTGTTTCATTGTTCAGCTGACTGAATATTTTTTCATCCAGATGGTTGAAAGAGTCTTTGTGGTGATTCGGATTACCACGCCAAGTGTTTTCCAACATGACTGTGTGTTTTAGAGGAGATTGTGGCTTCTCCTCTGACCCAACCTACGCTGGTATTGTGATTTGTGGACCAGGAGGCCGGTCATTAGTGTCACTTTGTGAACTCACCTTTAAACACGACAAACAGGAAGACAGTCAAGGAAACCAAATGAATCTGGAAAAAAAGGAAAAAAGAGGAAGAGGAGGTGAAATGCCGTTGTTGAAAGAGGAAGGCCTGGCAGGCATCTATGTCTCTGACTGCAGCTTTAACACAACCTGTGGCTTTGAGACTGAAATAAAATAAAGACAGATCATCTAAATGCTGCAGAGGATGGAGCAGAAAACAAATGTCCGCTTCTTTGTACACAGTCTCTTTAGCCATGTTATAATTGAACATGCAGGGATCTGGCACTGGCACATTACAGAATCAGCAAGACTCTGGAACATTTTGTTCACTGTAAATGGAGCCGACAGGAAGACGCTCTCATTGAGGTTAGCGCCACGTGGCCACTTCTCCTTCCTCCTCGAGCACGCGGGCACCCACACACACGCAGCCTAGTTGAAAACCCATTCTCACTTTGAAGGTCAAACCATAGAACTTAAACATATCGTGACTGTAGTTTTTTTTTTTTTTTTATTTGTCAAAAAAAATGAGTGATTGAAGAGGCAGACTGCGAGCGGCATCCTCCCACACGAGCCTGTTGCGAGCTTGTGGCACTATTGATCACACTTCATACCTTCTTTTTTTTAAGCCGCCGCTGTCGCCAATTAAAAAACAGCATCGGAGGATGTGTCAAAACAATTATTTGTAACATAATAGAAATCCTGTGCCGGTGAGCAGCATTCTCCCTCCTCCCCAAAAAACTGTAGAAAAACAAACTTCTTCCTCCCCCTCACAACACACTGACCCCAGCTTGAAACAAAACACTATATGGAAAAAAGAAATATGAAGAATAACCTGCACGATATTGTGTTTGGATTTTCTTTTAGCATTGCAAATGACAACAACTGCCAGGCAAGGTACAGCAAAGGCAGGTGGGGTAACAGATGGAGGTCTGGGCTGGTGGCTTGTTTAAATCCACCCCCAGCACAAAATGAATCGATCTTTGACCTATCCTGGTGGCAGCTCGTCCTCCGGGCTCGCAGCGGGCTGACAGGTGAGTGTCTGTGGCCGTCATGAGCTGTGACAGCTCAGATTAGCCGGGTCTTGCCAATCTACATTTAACTCCAGAGCATATGTCAAGACGAGGCCCCTTTCCCCTGGGCTGTACAGGCGTCTCTCCCGCTCTCTCCCTTCCCCTGGCCTGACCCCCCCTGCCTGTCCGTCGCATCCAGCTCACTCACTCACTCACTCTCTCTCTGTCTGTCTGTTCATCCGTTTGTCTTGTCATCCTCCATCAATCTCCTCCTCTCAGTCACCAAAACACCCCCCGGCCCTCTGGTATTTAGTCCAGGCTGTTACGCTTTACCTTAGTCTCCATCCTGTGAGGTGCTGCCGCCCAGAGATTCATCCGCAGCCTCATGGTCCACAATGCCTCCCCTCTGTGTGTGTGTGTGTGTGTGACTTCTGACGGGGGGGTGAACTGCTCACCAACCACACCCATGAGAGAAGTCATCATCACGACTTCCTCGTGCAATTGTCTGAAACTCTAGTTTCACTCTTTCGTCACCCACTCTTCCTCATACCATGCCTTCCTCCTCCTCCTCTTTCTGTTGTACACTCTCACTCTCTCTGTGATGATCTGTGATGTGCACGTGTGTGTGTGTGTGTGATAGAGCTGTCTCCCAGCATGATGGCTTCTCTTCCTTCCCTCTTTATTTCTGTATTTATTACACCACACTCTCTGTGGTTTGGTGCCCGCGTGTTTGCCTGTCTGTCATCCTGTCTGCTCCACCTGTCTATATCCGTGTTTGTACAATCTTTTCCATCCACGAGTCCGTCTGCAATCTGTCCTCAATGTTGCTGTCTCAATGTCCCCAGCACAAAAATGAATTACCTTATTATAACGGGAGACATTTGATGTGACATGTTGTTGGATATATTAATTATACGGCCTGTTTATAACGGTGAAGATTCTTATTGGATCATTTCCCTTCAACCTGCTGACACTGGGGATGATCTGATGCAGCATGCTGGGCTGTGAAGTTCTTTTCTTTACTTTAAATACCAACCTTTTTGAACAAGCATCCAAAGAAGGCAATTCAGTTCCATCCGTGAGTTTCTCTTCTTCTTTTTAAAACCTCATTAAAAAGTCCATCTTGCCTTTTAAGAATACTCACCTAACTCCATGACACATCACCACGGTGTAGTGCAGCAACTCAGCGACATAACCAACCTTTTAAATCTACGTTTTTGTTTTATTCTTTTTTCAATTACAACTTCAAGGCTGCATGGTTGATGTGTGTGTGTGTTTGTGTGTGTGTGAAACAACAGCGTGACCACACCGAGAAACACAAACCAGGACTGTTACAGCACACAAAGCCTTCAATTCATCCACCCTCTCAGAGGACAGTCTTTGTCCAGAGTGCCGAGGACACTTTTGAGTCAGCTTGTCCTGGAGTCACATTCTCTACGCAAATATCCAACACTTTATAATAAACATCTTAAATACAGTTGGCTTCCATCCTGACCCTCTTTACTGGAAACAGATTGTCTCCGACACAGAATATGAGTTGACTCATTTAAATCACATTCCTGCAACACAACACTCTTTCCTTGTCTTATGCTTCCAGCTAATTATACTAGGAGATGTACCCAGACAGAAGTAATTAGTTACTGATCACAATCTGTTTAGACACTGAAATGATTAGAGGCACAACAATCTAGTTAGAAATGTGATTTCATACAACTGTACTTAATCATTTCATCTGTTTTCCCCTTTGATCACGCTCTGCAACATGATTATTTCCATCCATCCATCCATACTGCACCGACAGTCAATTTACAGTCTCTGAATCTTTATGTCCTTGGACTGTGGGAGGAGAACGGATAAAACTTGAAGAAAACCCACAACCCACACAGAAACAATGAGAATGTGCAACATCCCGGCTGAGCCACCTACATGAAAACAACATTTATTTTGGCAATGTACTTTATATCACATAACTTTTTTGTGCATGAATACAGGTTTACATTTACATGTATATATATATAGGTAGATAAACATTTGAAAATATATTTCAGACATAGGTGAACACAGTGGAGTTTTTCAATAGTAATGATAGAAAATATAAAAGATACATCCAGGTTTAAGTGGGGCTTGAAAAAAAATAAAATTGAAAAGGTATTTAGCTTTAAACCAGGAGACTAATGTCTGTCTGGATATTTATTTCAAAGTTTCCATCAACTAACAGATATAAGTCTTTTGAAATCTCTCTATTACTGTGTCAACTTCTCCATTTTACACACACACACACACACACACACACACACACACACACACACACACACACACACACACACACACACACACACACACACACACACACACACACACACACACACACACACACACACATTATACATATAAGTGTGTGTGTGTGTATTTTCATATTTGCCCTCATCAAAAGAATTCAGGAACATTCTTTCCTCCACATTGAAGACATCCTCAGTGTGAACAACAGGATATGAGTCATAATAACTGACAGAAAATTCCTGTTATACTTAGTAAAAGATGTGGTTGCTTTTGATTTGATTTCCAAACTTCAAATTGCAGAAAGCTGAATAACGAGAGCGAGGACAGGTTTGAGCGTCTGGAGTTCAGTTTGAGTTAGTTTCCCACATGGTGGCACAACCTGTTACAGCGATGGAGGGATATTAGTCAACTCATATGAGTTTTGTATTTTTAAACCTTCAGGAGAGGAGTGAAACGGAGTCGAGGTTATTAAAGTCTCATTTGTTTCTCTTTGACGTTATTGCACCCTCATGCAGCTGCTGTGTTTGAGCTTCCTTCAGGTTGTTATGAACACAATATCAAAATGTGCATGATGGCGACGAGGAGAAATAGAAGTTGTCACACGGCATTGAGCTGTCAAGCCTTCAGTTTAGCAGATTACCTCTCCCGCCTGAGCTGAGACGATGCATCATGAGCAGTCTTTGGTATGAACGCGGCAGTCGGCTTGACAGGAACTTAAACAATTGCTCAGTAATGAGACAAACACACCTTGACAGCCCATGATGGAGAATAGTGAGTGTAATTGAGAGAACGCAGCCTAGTGAAACATTGAGATTTATCTCAAGGCAGTCAGGCCCCATTGAGGAAACAGAATTTTGTAGGTTAGACAAATGTGTGGGCCATAACAACTTCGTGAGGATTTAATGCCATCTCTCACACACAGTGATTAAATATTTCCATATAGCAGTAATAATCCAATAAGAAAAGAAGCTAAAGAAGCGGGTTCTCATTGGGCGTTGTGTGTGCTACATGTAAAGAGTGAGTCCTCGTGAGACAAAATACGTGCTTGAGGATAAAGCAGAAGCTGAAAGCAGACGCACAGTGTGTGTGTCACAGCTGGGAACAACCCAGTGACACACATACACACCGTGCTATAATGTAGCAGGAGGCTAGAAGGACAGAGGAAGCATTGAGGAAGTTTCTGATACACACATTTACACAAATACACAGGGAACACAAACCCTATCATTATAACACAGGTAGAAAGACAGTACTCTGAGTGTTCAGAGCTGGTATCAATGGCAGCAGCAGTCGACAGCTTAACACACATGTAATCAATAGATATATTGGTCATATATACTGTATATACTGGGTAGGGCTTCATCCCAGGTCCAGCACCCTGAGACTGTACAATAAACAGAAGAAGGGAGGCTGAGAACTACTGAGAGTCAGAGCCACGATCCAGTTAGAGACAAAGATCCAGTAGTACATCAGGAAGATGGCCCCAAGTGATGATCTGCTAAGTGAATACCTCAAACAGCAGCAACCTGATGAGGAGGAGGAGCCCCTGCAAAGGCCTGTATCACTGACATAGTGGTTCATACCACCATCTGGAAGAGACTGGTCTGAATGACAGCACAGAGGCACTAATCATGGCAGCACAAGATCAATAGAGGCTCGGGGTCTACCACACCAGGCAGGACCCCAGGCGCAGGCTGCACATGGAATGACAGTGAACAGGAACATCTGTGGGCTGGAAGTTCCCAGGTCAGAATTCCAAGAAGGAAAGAAGGCGGTTCAGAATGAGCTCAAATCCTGTAGGACGTGCAGATCTAGACCGATAAAATGGGGAAGGCTAACCAGCAGGACATCGTGGTGGTCGACAAACAGGAAGTCGAAAAAAGGCAATTGCGATAGATGTAGTGATCCCAAGTGGCAGCAACATCAAGAGGGAGGAACACGAGGAGCTCAACAAAGACCACAGGCTGAAAGAAGAGCTAGAGAAGATGGGAGTGTCAGCTCCAAACTGGGAGAGGGACTCCAGCAGATTCCAGGAACAACATCTGAGATCTCTGATGAGGAGCAGCTAAGATTCTGCAGGACCCTGACGCCAATCTTAGATTTTATGTTTGCTTGTTTAATTTATTGTTTTGAATATACAGTCTTGTCTAAATCAACTTAACAAATAGAGATAATATTATTCCATAGATTTCACTTCGTCTTTGAACCTCAATTTGAAACCAAAGAAGAGGAGGATTTGTTTTAGTAGCAGTAAGTAACCATAGCTGCAGCTTAGCCGAACCCTCTCACCCTGTCTCTATCTCTCTCTGACTTCCCACAGCCACTGAGACAAATTCTCTCTGTCGGTTTTTCCTCTCTCTCGCTGATGTTGCGAGCTGAACTTCAATTTGAGAGGAAACAGGATTAGAGTCTGGCCCGAGATATGGCTTTACCTTCTGAAGACATTACCATGCTAAACACCACTCAGTACAATCCTGTTGTCGGGATTCCCAGGGACTAAGCGTGAGGTCCGAAAACTTTGCATCACACGAGGGGGGGGGGGGGGGGGGGTCTGGGTGCACGTCGGAAAAAGTGGGGATGGCTTGAAAACGATGATATTTGCTTGAGTTGCTCTGTGAGCTGCACGATGCGCCTGCTTCTGCCTCACTGATGTTCTTCTGACTCAAACTAACTGATTCATGTCTAACTGCAGGCCAAACAGGGAAAGGAGGGGGGGGGGGGGGGGGGGGGATAATGACGAGCACTTGGCTCCAAATCGAGGGTAAAGGTGAAACAACAGATCAAGGTCCAGGGAGCAGGAAGACGGAGGATGGAGGAGGAAATGAGCTGAGTCGCATGACGTATTCGAGGCTTTCGAATCTGTTTTTTTCATTTTTCTTTTTTTAATCCCGCTGCCCTTCTCCTTTGCTTCCTTTCAGTCTGCTCAGTTTGCCGTGCTTTAATAAAGCTGAACCCGAATCTCCGAGGAAAACATTCAGTGTTCATAATGTATACAGTGAAATTTCTGACATTTCCACATCAAGCCTCTCTCCTTCTATTCTGCTCTTTGCACAGGTTCCCTCAAGGTCACTCGCGAGACACTGACATAAAGAGGATGAAATAAATAACATTTTGCTGAATGTCTGCTCTGCATCACTGGGCTTCGCTGACGATCACGGGGTCTTGAGTGTGTCACGGCGTGTTCGTGTGCTCCGACCCGCTCTCTCTAGACCAACTCGCCTCGCTGTTCAAAGGGAAGATCAGGAACCCGCGGCAGTTGTCGAACATCTGCAGAATCCCTCGCCCTCTCAGCACCCGGCTGAGAGACAGAAAACATCTCAGTTAGTGTGGTGCACAACAAAACTCCACTCATCTTTCAACTGCAATGTGAGATTGAAATGTAAATGAGAAATTAAATAAGTTGCGGTTTTGTTTACGGACCTGACGGGCTGTAGATGATGTCCAATTGTTCCACTGATGAGGCAATCGGTGGTTGAACGAGGACGGAGGAGAAGACGCCGTGATCCCGTGGTGCAGACCCCCCCCGTCTCTTACATCCTCATACACGTGGCTGTGAGGGTCCACAGGCTGGTGCGTGACATCTTGGAAAGCAATACGGAGAAACACTTTGAATAGAAGACGCGTTTCCTAATTGGCTCAGACTGCGTCATATATTGACATGAGGTGTTTACTGCTTTTGTTTACTCTGAGGTGTATTTGCGTCTCACCGCGCCTGTGTGTTTCCTCAGGGTGCGGACTGAGAGCTGGCATGTAGTCAACGCTGGGGTAATAATAATACTGGGAACTCTCCTGAAATGATTGAAACGGAGAAGATAGCATCAGATCAGCTTTGACCTTACATAACTTCAAGGTAAACAACAATTTCACATGTTTTACTCCAGAGCAGAGGGGTTAACAGGGAATCATTGGAGGGTCTGTTCACCCTAATTATTCTCTGACTCGCCTCTAAACGTGTACAACCATACAGATAGGGTGGATTTTTATTTGCCTTGTTTTAGATAAATATCTCTGAGGTATAAGGGATGAATTTCTGCCAAATCCTCCAATTTGATAGAGGTGAATAGAATTTACAAATAGTCTATCAAGGACAATAGACTTGGACAGATGATAAAGTCCCTATAAAAATGGTAAACAGTGAAGTTAACAATATTCAGAGGATAAATTCTATATAGAGATAGACGAAGAGTCTCCACTTCTTCCCACTATCCAGAAATCTTTGAGAAAAAATATTTTGGCTCTGACTTTAAGGTTTGGTCCATGCCCCGTTCACTATCATTAGACTAGGTATGAGAGAAAGGCTTTCTCTGTAGGGATGTGAGGTTTCATTATACCCCCCCCCCCCGACAGCAGCGCAGCGCCGGCTGCTTTCTCTCACCTCGCTGATCGGCTTTCTTCAAGGTTCAAATCCTCGTTGGCCTTTTTAAAGTACGAAATGATAATTTCTCAGAGATCGATGCGTATTTTGAATGCTAATTGTGAAGTATTGATCTGCGTTCCGACTCTGTGCACAGCTAAAGGTTTCATTAGTTTATATTTCCATTTTCCTTGTTATGGCTGAATTCTCAGCTTCCTCTTCTGCCAGATCCCCTTACCCTCTGCCGAACACCCCCCCCCCCCCCCCCCCCCCCCCCTTTCTGTTTACTCAATCTTCTCTCTCCCGATTGCCTCTCTCTCTTCCCCTCGTCCCGTCCCGTTCTTACCGGTGCGTAACTCTCGTAGACGTTGCTGTCGGTGTCTGATCCAGACTCGATGAGGAGGGTCCGCTGGGCTGCGGCGTTGATCTTTTCTCTGCTCTCATACTTGTTGGAGTTACTTATAGTTGACTGACTGGACCTACATGGAAAGAATTTGCCATCTATTTTATTGAAATTCATTTGATTCAATTCTAACTATTAATCCTCATTGTAAAGCAACAGAGATGAAGCACACATTGAAATGTATTACATGCATACATTAAGTACTTAATAGCAATGTGTTACATGGTATTTATACCTACTTAATGCAGGATTGTGGTGCAAGTTTGACGACACTACTATAAATGGATATTGACAGAAGCTTGTTGTTTGGCCGGCCTGGCTGTTTTAGTAGCTGGGTCAGCCAGTGGATCAGGTCTCAGTCTTATGTCTGTGGAGTGGATTGGATGTGTGTCTATTACTTCTACTGCAGGGCTTTAACTCACCCCTCCTCCTCATTCTTCTTCCCTTCCGATACACTCCCTCCTCCACCCCCTGCAGGAGGAGCAGAAACAGGAGGAAAGAGACTCTGTGTTGGGAAATTAGAACTTGAAGAGAGGATCATCAGCTTCGTTTCATAAGCGCCGAAATTGATCAGAGCAATAAAAATGATGGAGAGCGAGAGTGAGCGAAAGACAAGTATGTCGTGAAAAATCTTTGTAAAAACCAGAGGGCAGAGGAAGGTGAGGAATGAAAAATAACCGACTGGGAGGAAGAAGTTAAAAGTTGGACTAAAGAACAAGTGGAAAGCGACAGAATGAGAGGTAGAATACGGGCATAAAACGAGCAAATGAGATAAAAGATGGGGACAAAATAGAGCAGTGAACGCTTTGAGGGATGAATGTGGCAGGAGGTGGGAGCCTGGAGGATGAGCAGAAGGAGAGGCGACAGGATAAATGGATGGAGCGAGGGACACGGGGAGATGAGGAGGGAGTGAGAGACGGTTGCATTGAGGTTCAGAGTAATCGCTCCAGAGTGTTGTTGAAGAATCAGAAAATTATAAAGACAGGAAAACGCTTGGATCAAAAGATGGAATCCGTAGATAACAAGGTCGTTACGGCTACCTGTCTGACCCCGCCTCTTTTTCCACCTGAGTCCAAAGAAGCAGCCCAGTGAGTTCAACACCAGCAGGACTCCAAACACCACAGTAAACACCACGGTCAGATACACTGGAAGCCCTCCTGCACCTATAGCTCACAAAAACATCACAGACATTAGCTCATCGCATAAGAAGGAAAGTTATATGGTAATGCTGGGAGATAAAACCTGACAGAAGTGAGACCGACCCCACCGCTCTCTCAATTGTCTTTATTGATTAAACCAAGCAGCGGGCAGAACGTATGGGTGGGAGCCATGACAGCCGTAACTCCGGTAGAGCAAACATGAGCAGCCTTGGAGGTGCATACATTAACATGATTCAGCCAAATGAAGCTAGCTGCTGTGCAAACAGCAATTTCCAGCTGGATTCAGAGAGTGGTGATAAAAGACTTACTCCCTGAGTCATCGTCTGCTGGGGTTTCCTCCTCTTCTCGCGTCTCTGTGACGACAGAACAAGGATGAATAACACTTACCAGCCACCACTTCACAACACAACAAGCCGATGATAGATTTATTAGATGCTGGACAGTAAAGTCCTCTCAGTGGCGAGCTGGGGGTTAGTCTGAACTGACCCTTGGTGGTGATGGTCAGTACTGCATTGTTGTCAGCATAGCCACTCTCCCCCATTGTATTGAGGGCGTTGACAGAGAAGTTGTAGGTGGTGGCCGGCTGCAGGTCGGTGACAGTGAAGCTCGTCGCTCTGGGAGGAAAGACGTCCACGTAGAGGAAACTGACGGACTGATCCCAGCGGTACCTGTCCACAAAGAGACACTGTCAGGGACAATTTCTAAACTGTGAAACGGTTTTGACAAGTTGAATTTAAGACTAAGAATGTGAGATATGAAGGAAGATCAGAGTCCAACGATTTATATGCTTCCCCATAATTGAAGATAAGGTGACATAGAAATAGAGAAAATGGAAACCGGCAGAGACAGCAGGTATCCAAAGAGCCAAGTGCTCTGAGGTATTTGTAGACTCAGTTACCAGTTCCATGTTTGTCTTGTTTGTAGTTTAATCACAGCATTCGGATTTCAGTATCATTAATAAACAACTACAACACTGATTAAAACATCAGACTATAAACTATGCATGCTGCCAAAACACTGAAAGAAAGAAACAAAATATATGCATCTAAACCTATTTAAGAACTGAAAAATAATATTTTAACATTTCTAAGACTTTTTTAGGCCTAAATTCAAGTGATTACATTTTACATTTTGAAGACCTCACCAAAAATATGCTGTTTTATTCATTCACCCAAATCCTTCCTTGACATCTCACCTTACACGGAATCTTTGCCGCAAGCCTCCATTGAAGCCGGGGATCCACTCCACAGTGACAGAGTTGTGGGTAACACTGACTTGGCTGAATGACGAGGGAGGATCTGGGTGACCTTGGTGAGGGCGGAAAAAATAAATGAGAAAATGTGCTCTTGATTTTGTTACAGAGTGGAACACCTTCACACACACTGGGTGGCTGTTTGAAAAGGTTTAAGGTGCTGAGGAATTGAGGTGTGTGCCATGAGAGAGTTGAGTGATTATATCCGCTGTCGTTGAAATAACACATGGGGGCTCTGCTGGCCTGCCGGCCTGTGACGTCCCTGCAGCCCTCTCCCCAAGGAGATGTTATAAATGGAGTTCCTGAAAGGGAGCGGATGTTCTTTTTGACGGAGAGACAAGAGGAAGAAGAATTATATTGAAAGAAAATATCCCACTTATCTGATTGGCCACTTTTTTCACAAGCAGTGCCATCACAATCCTGTTCTATTCAATTGAAACACACATAACCTGTGATTGTCACAGAAAGATGAATTTGTTTGCAAACACAATTGTTCTTATCAGACAAAGGTGTCAGAAGAAAATGATAACCATTTGCCTCAGAGTTGATTTGATAAATATGTTTTGGTGGAACAATGAAACTAACTGTATTTTTAGGTACAAAAATATTGTGTGACTTTAATTACTGATGATAAATAATGAATGAAATAAAAAAGGAATTAAATTAAGTCAGGGAGAAATTATGATCACTGTCATAATATCAGTCAATGAGTCTCCAAAGCCTTTTTTTTTTTTTTTTAACAAATCATCTCATTTTAATCACAGTTAATTCCACAGGCTGCCTTTGACAGCAGCATTTCATCTACCCTACATCGGCTTTTTTCTTTAAGACGCACTCTATGGATGATCAGGACACATGGGCAAAGCTATTGCTGATCCCCCTCAGAATAGAAGCGGCTGATTTGTCCAATTTATCCATCCAACATCGTACAATGAGGGATGAAGTCTCTTGATTATTATCAATATTGTGAGCAAAGATCAAAAGACGCTAACCAGGCCTTTGGTCTGACACAAGGCACTACTCTAGTCGGGCTAGTGAAGCTAAAGTGGATTATTTTGCATTTGGAGCATGAAAAAAAAAAAAAGTCGGGTGGCTTTGGGGGCAGAGAGATAGTCAAGGAGAGAGGGAGACGAGATAGTCGAGCGGCTACATAAGATGGGGCTGCTCCGCTCGTCTCATGGCTCCAGGCTGCTGCCCAGTTTGCAGAGTAAATAATTCCCACTATCTGCTCCGCTCATAAGATTCCAGGGCAAAGAGGTCAGCCTTATTTGGATCTCAAATCCAAAAAGCACCGCGCTAAGGAAAAATAAGAAAAAACTCTCTCTTCCTCTTGGGCTCTAAAATGATAAGGAAGCATATTAAATTTATTATCACTGCGTCAGATTAATTATGAATATTCACTGCAGTAAAAAAACTGACTGGGAAAAACAGGGCCAATATGGGATTGTATTTTATGGTTTTTATAGTAAACATTAAACGTGTCCAATGATGGCTGCGGGCCTTTGCTTGGAGCCGGACTGTGTTGATAATGGGGGCAGTGGATGGGTACACTGGCAGCTTGCAGCCAGGCAAGTCTAAAAATGCTGGGAGAGCTGAGCGTATCACTGCAGCATTTATCTGAGGGACAAGTGACATGGTGCTATAGGCTCTGTGATAAGGTGGAGATAGAGAAATGGAATAAAGTCCCTTAAAAGGCTGACACTCTGGAACAGCAACTCCCTCCAGTTTACAGAATTCAGCATGTTTTACAGCACTCCCACGTTATTGTAATGTGGCTGGAAAAGGATGTTGAGTCTCAGACAAGGCAGCACACACTCAATTATTTTAAGATGCTGCAAAATTAGAACCAAAGAAAAAAAAGTTCTCCGCTGCCAAGTAGGCGATATGCATAATCCCAGCGTGTTGTCTTGCGTTACCACTGACTTTGATCATTTCCCCATTTATTTAAAGCCGCCGCAGGTGAGTTTTGACCACTAGGGGGCAAACAATAAATCCTTAAAAACTCATTACCAAGAAGATGTGTACACACTGAGAAGGCACATAGGCTTGTGAGTACCAAAATACACATGAAGTTTAGATTTGGTTTAGCACAATAACTCCATTGATCTAGGTCTTTACCATCATTTTGACTTTCTCCACAATCCCCTTAAATGTACAATATGTAACCTTTTCCAAAACGGGCCTCTAAAATAAATAACAGAGATGTCCAAGGTTTTTAGATTGTGGTAAGTGTGTTGATGGGTACTGTGAGACTGAGGCATGTAGCCTGCTTTAGCTTTGTGCAGCTACAAAGTTAGAGTTTCATCCTCACTTCTCTGGTATTACTAGAGAAACATTTAAAGATAAAAGTAATTTAATAGAGTTGAAAAAAGTCTCCACTTGTGAATTGAGGCACATTCTTCCTTTCATCTGAAACTAAATAAACTATTGAAGAGATTATTATCGAAAAAAATGCTTTGCAGCAAGGCTGAGAGAGAGAGTTGTTTTTCTTTGCTCATGAAATGTTGGCATTTTCAATATACAAGGTTCTTGCGGGACATTGACAAAGGGTGTTGTAAAGACAGCCTCTGAAACCCAAGGACACAACCACTCACTCTCTCTCTCTCTCTCTCTCTCTCTCTCACAGACACACACACACACACACACACACACACACACACACACACACACACACACACACACACACACACACACACACACACACACACACACACACACACATTTAAGAGGGCTTGGGGGTCCTGCAGGCAAACAGTCCATGTGGAAAGCAAAAGAGGCGGAACACATCGACTGAAATGCAATCGATACGGATTAGCCAAAATGGCGTCATAACGTAAACACCTTCAGAAAGTATCGCTGTTTGTTTTTTGCAGCAAACAGAAGACGGAGTCTTGGCCCTGATATCCGCTGTCAACAGAAGCCCCAAAATATGAGCTGCTCCCCCAAAGGCTAATTTTTTTTCAGAAAACAGCCGAGGGGCTCGGGTATAGGTCTTACGGATGTGGACTTAATAGACTAAACAAAACAGTACCACCAAAAACAGTGGGGGGATAGGGGGGGGGGGGGGGGGGGGGGGGGTACTTCGTGCGAGGACATAAGGAAGAAATTCAAACAATAGCAAAACTTTTTGAGAAGGTACTCGTTTGTTGTTGTCTTGACTCTGCGCTGCTCTCTAGTGGATATATTGCTTAACAGCCATGCCAACTAATAGGACGCTTGAAAGTACAGTATTCAGTAAGTGACGGTTACATCAAATATCTCTCTTTGAACTATGACACTAACCTTAACCCTGAATAAAGGACGCACTAAATGTTTTTTTAACACCTATGGTGCCCATGTGCCTTCGCCTCTCGTAACGCCCATCGGGAACAATGCTGTTTTAGCTCATTCAAACCCGTTGCCCATGAAGAGCACATTTTTTGTCCCCACAAGGATATAAACAAGCCCACACACACACAAATGCACACACATACGAACCAACACACATGTACATGTTTAAATACTTGTGCTGACGAGCTGGATGTCTAGCTTGTCCTCTCCAAGTGCGTTGAGAGCAGTGCAGCTGAAGACGGCATAGTCATGAGCTGCAGTCACATTTATTACTCGAACCGTGCTGGTGTGGTAGGAGCCCCCCCTCACGGTCTGCTCCTCATACCTGCAATGCACGCACGCACGCACAAACACAAACACACACACACACACACACACACACAAACACACACACACACACACACACACACACACACAAACAGAGAAGCAGAGAAAGAGATAAATCCTTAGCAGGCGACAGCAGGGATTGTGATGTCCTGCAGATTGCACTAGTTCACCCAATTTCACACATCAAAGAAGCATTAAACAGGTATTTGCATAGTGAAAAGCAAAGTATAAAATGCACTTAATCCGGATTTAATGGTGAAATAGCACGAAATGGCAAAAGAATATATTACATTAGGGTAGAATCTAATGTAATTGTGAGGATTCCTCAATATACAACCAAATGCTGACAGTAGCAGGGGAGTTAATGCAGGAGAAGATTGGAATAATGTCTGCTGTCAGACCTTGGGTTTGTAAAGTCCATGCGTAAGCCATTTTTTTCCCAGGAGAAGTCGACCCGAGGAATACCATCTGCCTGACACACAACCTCAGCTGTCGTGGTTCCATCCCCTCTGCTGGCCACCTTCCTCCACTGGGCTCCTTTCTGAAGCTCCGGTTTGACTGCACAAGGCAAAGTAGACATTGGAGGTTATTCATTGAGAAAACATTTGCACGGGAAATAATTGATCCCAAAAACATGTGTATGTCCCTCCCCGACACAGAGAACAAATACACTCACATTGCACAACCAGCTGCACATCTACATTGGCAGGGGGTGCTATGCCATTATTGGCTGTGCACTGGTAAATACCAGCATGAGCCCGAGTCACATCATGGATGGTCAGAAGGCCTGATTCGTCTTCCTGGGTCTCCTCTCCCATCTCCGCCTCCCCCTCTCCCTGCGGAAGACAGAGTGAGCGGCAATAAGCGGACGACAGCAGCAATCCCTCAATACCACACTCCCATCCTCCCGGGTGAGGGCTGGAGTTTTGGGCGGCTGTTTCGAGAGCGAGACAGGTAGACAGTGAGGGAGAGCCGAGCCGGAAACCATCAGGGCTCGAGATTGGGGATGGGAAGGGCAGCGGGGGAACGAGCTCGGACGACAGAGAAGGATCATGCCACGGGTTGAAGAGCCACAGGGAGGGAGGAAAGGAGGGGCTGCACAGGTTGAGAGCGGGAGACACAGCACCGCCGGAGGGTGGGTGAGACCAGAGAGGCATCAGTAGATGCAGGGACCACGTCGCATTGACAAATGTGCCCTTTCGTCGCACGGCAGTAATCAAAGCTATTTTTCTGGATTTGGGCTGAGTGCAGAGCGGGGAAGAGGTGGAGAGGAGGGGTAGTTCGAGTTACTGAAATATGGTGCATCTCTGCATTTAAAAGGCTGTGGATAAATGGCAAGAAGAGATAAAACAATAGAAAGGAAACCAGATAAAGGAAATACAATTTAGGGGGGTGATTGCATTCGGAGTGTCTGTTACTCACCAGCCATTTCCAAGAGAACATGTCAGGTATAATGGGGTTGGCATCTGCCACACATATCAGGTCTGCTGTTTCCCCCATGTTCACAAACACTGGGTCTTTCTCTGCCTTGACACCGGGAGCATCTGAGAGTAAGAAAAGGGGGATGGAGCTGAAGCAGGACCAAAGGTTAATATGCCAACCTGGGGCAAATCATTCTCTGAACCATTAAACCGGCATGCAGCGTTGCTATAATTATTCTTACACTCATTTCCCTTTGAACGTTTCCATAACCCCGTCTTAATTGGCCTCTCTCTTTCAGATACAAGGCCATTAACCTCTCTATATGTTGAGGCATTGCAGATACTTTTGCAATCGGCCATGTGACCCGCACCAGGCCCTAGGCTAACACACACTAAGCAATTCCCCCTCCCATGATTCCACTCTCCCTCTATCTATCCATCATCATCTCTCCTCCCCGACTGCACGGCTCCTGCACTTGTCTTTGTTCGCCTCTACCTCACAGGCTTTTAATACTTCTCATGGGTGCCATGTACTTAGAGCAATAAGGCCATTAGTGCCTGCTTGTCTAAGCCTGTGTTCACACTTGGAGAACATTGGTGGGGAACAGAAGAGAGACACTGACCTCTGGGTGGGTGGGATCCGGCCGTGTTGGCCCGCTAACCAACAGCGACAATGTTAAGTGGGCTACACCGTCACCCTTAAAAGCTACGACAATTCTCTATGCATAATGAATACCTACAACTGTCAAGACCAGTCATATCAGAGCAGCAAAATCCATTAGGCGTGTACCATGGGCTTTGGTGAAGCAGGCAGACCTACATTTTCAACACTTCCATTATTAAATCATCAGAATCGGGGCAGTGGGCCTTCTGCTCCAGGCAGGGCCTCGGGCAGCAGTGGAGGCGCACGGCCTTGCATGGAGGCCTAATGAATGAGGCATGTTTACTGGGTAGGAGCTGAAAGTCAATGTTGTTGTCTGGGTGTGTCAACGTGTTCGGATGCTCTGACGGTTGTGTTACTTCACAGCTTTAGACATGTTCCCAAAACAGTCTGTTTGCAGGCTACAGAATCAAAACCAACGCACAAATCAGCCAATCATTAGCAAGAAGAACTCTGTTTGTTCTCCACATTTACAAGAAGACGACTCTTTAACAGAGATAAATGATGTATTTGAATGGTGACCCACAGGGCCTGGATGTATACCTGGCATATTCGAAACCTGAACAACATGAATTATAAATGGACTGCAGCCAAGTAAAAGTAATGATTATGAAAAAGTACCATTTCTATATTTTCTCTCCCATCCATTTCTCTCATTTTCAGTGATCTGGAAAAGTTTCTTCACTCCCTAGAAACTGCTGCACACTATCAATCTAGCTTTCACATGTAAATACCGAAATACTCGTATCATGGTGTGACATATGATATCTTTCACACGTTCAAGCTAATCTCAAGGTATTCGTATTCACTGTTTTGTCGTATCAAATTGAGTATCATCATAAAATCTATTTTGTTCACATGGAATAGTACCCGACAAAATCGGGATGTGTGTGGGCACAAAGATGTGTGTGTGTCTGCCACTTCTTTCTCTGTGTGGAGAATCTTACACTGAACATCGAGCATGATGGAGGTTTGGTTGACGCCCTCTTCATTTTCACACACGGCGGTGTAAACTCCTGCATCTTTCCTCGTCACATTCTTGATCTCCAGTGAATACTCGTCTGACCAGCGGTAGCGCAGATTCCACCGTTTTCAGAAACACACACACACGGACAGACACACACACAGACACACATGCAAACCGATGGTAAATTAAGTATTCATTACATGCTCATCAACGGCATGTCCTCTGGCCACTGGTCTCTAAGTGACATCTAATCCTGCATTATTGATTGGCTTGGCGGGATTCCCACATCAAGCCAACAATAGGCTGCATTAGAGACACCTTCTGTACCGCAGCACTCAGAATGTAATAGGTGGGTTTCTACATTCAGGATACAGTCATCTTATGGCGGGGGCGTGTGGGGCGTTTGATGGAGCTAACAGAGTTAACAGAGAGAGAGAGTGGGTGCTGTGGGGCCCTTGATGACACCGGCCTGGAAGCGAAGCCAGGTTTAGATCCGTTGTGTTGTATTCAGGCAGACAGCAATCCTCATTTAGACTGCATACATTAGAGCCATAATGAGAATCACATTTGGCAGGGTCCCATGCTGGCTAACCTGCCATGTTTTATTCAGACCCTGAATGGCAGAGCTGAGTGCTTACTTGCTGGCTCAGCGCAACTAGGACCTGGTTTATAGAGCCATCACACGGCCCTGGATCACCTTTGACCAGCACCTCCTTGCGATACAGCCAAAAGCAGGAGACCTCCTCTGGGTTCGCGGAGACCAGCAGAGGAATGGCGGCCGTTTCGTCCTCCACCACCTGGACCTGTGTCGGCTGGTGAGGGCTGAACTCTGGTGGGTCTGGGACAGAAACAGCACACAAACACGGCGACACTAAGTTGGAATTACAGCAAAAAAATTCATGAGCAGAAACTCAGGCCGACAGGATGACAAGAAACAGCCAGCGCGAATGCGGAGACACACAAAACAATTTTGAGCATGAAAGAAGTACGAGACACTAATGAGAGTCAAACCAGTAGAAAGTCGACATCCCACCAAAAATCCCAGATCTAACCAACTTCGCACAGCGAGACAGGGGGGAGGGAGGGGACGCGGGAGGGGGGAGGGACGGGCATTCAAATGACGAGTGACAGTGCTGTTGTCCAACTGCAGCTCTGCACAAACACACAGTGACATTCCTTCATGCTCATACAAAGCACCGAGCTTTGAAACTGTGGCTGGCTGCTGCCTGTGAAATGGCATCAAAGAAAAACATGGCCATGCAGCAAAGCAAATGCACAATTAGGACACACTGCTGCAGAGCTCAACAGACCAACAAATCACAACAAAGGTTTCCAGCAAACAAGAAACAAAAAAAACACACACACGCAACCCAGTGCAAAAGGACCCCGGCAAAGCAGCTTACAGCCGCAGCGTTATAGATCATCATTATGCATCGTTTAAGATTCATGCAAACCACATCTCTTGGTCACTCGCCAGGAGGAGACAAAGAAACACACAAACAAACCGAGACAGAAAGAACTGCAGAAAAAACAAACAATTCATCCTCTACTTACAAAGAACGTTGAGTTTGAAGAATGTGTTGGTCCCCTCGACGAGCACGGGGCTGTAGGCCTGGCAGATGACCTTCTGGTTGTGATGCTGTGAACTCAGATTCAGAGATAAAGAGCTGAGCACTGAAACGCCGCCATACTGAGCCGCCCTGGGAGGCTGCTCCGATCCCTGGAACCTAGCACACAAATCCCATCCAGCAAATCCAATCAGCCGGGGAATTAAAGTTCACCAAAAAACAATCCTGCATATTATCGCGTCTAAACGGATAAACATCAGTAATTCAGACTCATTCTGACAATGAATGTCATTGTGTCATTGTCTGTCATGGGCCTATTCAAGCACCGCCTCCACAAACCTTTGGGCGCCCAGGATCCAGGAGATGTTGGCCTTGGGATTACTGCTCCCAGCCTGGCACTCCAGAGTGACCGTCTGCCCCCGACGAAGCTCCTCCTGCGAGGTGGTGATGGTCATGCTTAATGCTGTAACTGGAGAGGAGTGGAATGAAAAAAGAAAACCCATTTAAACTCAAATGTATCAACATGAAGAGAGTAAAAGGCTTTGGCCAAACATCTGTGTTTATGTCAATTCTTATTATCTGATTTAGCTTTTTTCTGTCCGCCAAGTTAAATTATAATATATGTTGCTACCTCTGCCAAGGAGGTCAAGTTCTCATCCAGGCTCGTTTGTTTCTTATTTAGCAAGATTACGGAAAAATGACTCCACCGATTGCGATAATATTTTGTGGAGGGGGGGGGGGCATGACCCAAGGAAGAATAAATAAATTTGGAGCGGATCCAGGATTTTTTTTAACATTGCAAGATAGCGCTATTTTCCCTTATTCCTTTATTTCTCAGATAATATTCTTGGACCTTGACGAAAAAATATTTGGCATATTTATGGGACTGATATGTATGAGTGTTTGCAAAATCAAAATTAAAATCTGGGTCCGGTGCTGTTGAGACTTGGCTGTGTGCTATTGTAGTTTGCATGTGTTAAGAGTTCTGGTCCAACTTACATTGAACCTGAAGCTTTGTGTGGGCAGAGATGGTCTTCTCTGCCTCATTTGTGGCATCACAGCGGAAGGCAGCCATGTTGTCGCTGGCTGTCAGGAGCAGGACCAGGTCTCGGGCCACACCCCGATCGGAGGGGGTCTGCTTCGGCGCATAACTCAATGGCTTTGAATTCTAAAACAGGACGGACATTAAAAAGACAACAGCGTGTGTGTTCAGGACAAAGTAACACACACACACACACATACAAACAAACGGACAGACTGCACACACACACTAACCTTGAACCAGGTCAGAGCCCCAGTGGGATTCCCTCCAGTGGAGAAGCAGGTCAGACGGATTTTGGTGCCTGCGTGAAGGGGGACATCTTGAGGAGGTGCTTCAAGCCAAACCTTCTGAGGGGGATCTGTCAATAAATGATCCAAAAGGTTTTAAATGAGTTAGAATATATTAGGTAGTAGTGGATAACATACATATCTAGAAGAAAATAGATAAACCCAGTTATTAGCAGATATACTTGCAGTTTGAACATTTCTGCTGAAAACATTTCCTCTCACACAAATATGACAGGGCAGGAGGAGAAAAGAGTTGTTTACTCTGTGTCAAGGATTATATCTGTGAAGAACTATAATTACAAGTGACTCCTCCTGAACCATGACGGATGTGTTCTTGATAGCATGCAAAAACAAATTGTACCAAATTATAATTTCATTCTCCCTCCTGATTTTTTCATGCCGGTTGTTTCGACTAAAAATAGAAAAAAAAAGAAGTAGAAATGAACTCCCTCACAGAATACGGTGAGTTTGGTCATCTGGCTCTTGGAGAAGTGTGTGCCCCTGTTGAAGGCCTCGCAGGTGAGCTTGAGCCCATCCTCCTCCCTGGAGACCTGGTGGGTCATGTTGGACATGGTTGTCATCCCACCATTGTCTCCCTGCAGACACAGAGCACACATGACAGTTCAGTCGTGGGGATGGACATTCATTGTCAGGCTCAGGAGGAGAAATAATGTGAGATAAAAAAAAAAACACCCCACACTGGTTTGTCTTGGCGAATACAGAAGGCAAATTAGCTCCTGCAGAAACTGATACATATTTATCTGAATCCGGCTGCATGAATTAGGCAAAGCGTCACGTTGCACCTGCCTGACAGTGGTCATGCCTCTGCGGCACATCTGGTTATTAAAGCCATTATTGTGATGATTACTGTAAAAGCCACAGTGAGGCAGACTAACAGACACGTCAGTCTTCATTAACCTCACGCCGTTTCAGATGCATTAAAGCTCACACACAGCGCACTGAGTGCCTCCTGTAAGATCAAATGAAAACGCTGCTGCCAGATGAATAAAGAGCTTGTTTAATAACGCTCATCTTCTGTGTCAGCTTTTATTCACTTTGATCTTATTAACGTACACAAAAGAGGAGAAGAGCAGCAGAATACCCTTTTTGGAGTCGGCGGTTGATTTGTTTGCGAGCTGCAGCAGGTTCTGTTCAGAGACTGCTCATGGTCACAGCGCTTTTTCTTTCATAAAGGAAGGTCACATTTTTTATGGTGGATTCTTTTGATTCAGTTGTAGACGTTTTCATAATATTCGTTTATTCCCTATAGGCAAGATTGAGTGAACCAAAATGCCAAAGTATTTCCCCTCTGACTTCTTATTCACAAAATGGAAACAGAAACACACACACAGACACACAGATATACATTTATTTATTTGTTGGGTTAATTGTTAGGCAATATTGCGTAAAGTCAAAAAGACGGATTTCCACAGAACTTGTCGAAAGGATGGATCGGAGATGGTCAGAGAAGAGCTCATCACATTTTTGTGAGGATCCAGATAAGGGGGCAAATCCAGGAATCTTTCATCTCTTTCGTTAACGTTGCAAGATAAGGCCTTGTTTGACTAGGGAATAATTTATAAATCTCTACATTCAGGGAACTGATATCGATGAGTGTTTATGAAATGCTGCAGCTTGGTTGAATTTAAGGGGACTACTGGGCCTTGGCAGAGGTATGTGCTCCACTGAGTGCCATTCTGTTGTATCTATACTGACCAGCGTGATCACCAATTACAACCCTGTGTGTTCACTATCTCTTGCCAACATGCGTATATTGTCTACCTGCTCAGTTCCTGCAGATCAAAGCATTGTTCAAAGATACACTGTGCAGTCCAAACCTCCTCCGTAGTGATGACAGTGTTGTTGAGCTCCTTGTGGCCCAGCCACCAGCGAATCTGGACCAGGGGATTACTGGAGCTGGCAAAGCAACCCACGTTCAGCACCTGTCCTTCAACGGCCGTGAATGAACCCCAGAGAATCACTTCAGCAGGTTCAACTGATGCACGCACACACACGCGCACACACACACACACATGCACGCACACACACACGAGAGAACATACGAAGACAAAACAAAAATGATATCAGTCAAAATATCGCCCTGTGAGTAGCACATTCAACAGCTCCCTATTCTGATCATCACAGTGGCAGCGCAACTATTTTGGGATGTAAAAACATGGAGCTGTATCAAGGGTGAGAGGGAAAATCACTTTGAGTGGCAACTTGTTTTCTCAGGAGGTTTTCAATGTGGTTTCTAAAGTCTGCTTCGTTTCAGCCACAGGGGGAGACGGTACAATAGCTACAGGCAAAGTGATGCAGCTGCATGAAGCCTTCGGGGGAATACAAAGCCTGGGGACTGAGCTGGCAGACACGGCATAGGAGGGGTCATGTCTGAAAATCTTACACACAAATATGTGTCTGTCCCGCGAGGCCCAGAGTGGGACTCATAAGTGCAAGCCACACACAAAGACGGCTGAGATTACACAGGTGCCGTATAGTAAAAGAGGCATATTCATATCACACCAGTGAGACGTATCCTGTGCCCTGCAGCTTCTGCCAGTGCCTGGAGCGCAGTCAGGGAGTCAGCAGCTCATTTCAACATCCCTGAATGGATGACTGGGAGGCAAAGCACCGGCGCCTGTTGGGGGCTCGCTGAGTAAAGGAGGAGCACGGGAGTAACTTCCTCCACCTTTACACAGCATGAGTGAGAGATTTCTGCTAGGGCCAATTCAAATTCAGATCATAATTACATGGAGTAGGCGCATCAATCCCACCGCACTTAAAGCTCACACTGACTTACATTGTCTGGCTCTGCGGTGGAAATCACGCTATTGTTAGACTCGGTGCTCCAAGGCTGCGGAATATTAATTCTTATTTGTTTTAATGTTGCTGAAACAAACATTTTATAATCAGGGAGAAAAGTATAATCTATTAACCATCGGCATTACTGTCGCACAGAGTGCAGCCTTTACCGCCTCGGGACTGTACGTTGAAGCAATTCAGCTAAATTAGTGGAGCAGCTATGAAAGAGCATGCAGTGATACTAATCTGGAGGCATTTGGAAATATGGGCTGCAGCCATAATAACCATTAGTTTCATTAATGATATTAACATTACAATTTATGCTGGGCCAGCAAAAGAGTTGGTTTTGGAGGTAAGATTCTTATTATATCCCTCTGCCTCATGTCCATATCCTTAATAATCTATTGCTGCCAGGGCTGTGTATGTGTGTGTGTGTGTGTGTGTGTGTGTGTGTGTGTTTCCTGTGCACAAGGAGCAGTATTTTCACTCACAGAGCACAGTGATTTTGCGGATGACGGAGCGAGGCGATAGGGACACCAGGTTGCCACTCTCACAGCACAGATCAGCCTGGTTATCAGCAGGGGTGATCTTCAGGTTGAGGACACTGCTGGACTTCTGCGCCACGACGTCCTCTTCCCAAGTCTTCGACAGAACTTTTCCATTCTTACACACAGATGAACACGTAAAAAAAAAACGCAGTGTCGAGAGAATGCAGTCAATAAAGGACAGAAGCTGCTAACAGTGGCGACTAAAACGGCTCATTTCGCCAGCCTGACAGAGTATTGCAAAGTTTCCTTAACAGATGGCGTTGGAGATTTACCTTGGTCCAGTGGAGAGTGGCTAGGGGGTTTCCACCATGAGACACACACTCCAGCGTGAGCATCCTCCCCGCTTTGACCTCGTCTGAATCCAGACCCACAATAACTGGAGGCTGAGGTGGGACTGCCAGGGAACAAGAGATAAAAATAAAAATGGGCTTGACAAAGGGGAATGGAACAGAGAGTGACAGAAAACCGTGGAGAAGAAATTGAGAGGGGAAAAAGGATGTAGTAACTCAGGGAAATAGTGGGGGGGGAGTGACCATCAATAGGATAACATAAAAAAGACCTGCACTGCGATGAGAACACTCTTGGCAATTGATTAGGGAGCATCCCTATTTGCTGAGACAGGGCCAATAAATTGGGGCACATTGAACATGACTGTGTGTGGATAAGAGGTCCAGATCTGATGAAAGCATTACGTATTAAGGGAGCAGTGATCTGGATCCAGTCCATAAAGCAAAATAACAGATGTTCAAACAGTAATAAGTAAACGTGAAATATGAATAAATTACAGCCTCCTCGAATAAAATATATGCCGTAAAATAAATTAGAGGAGGACGGCCCTTTGTTATTGCTGCAATCAGTTACAGGGAGCAGGCCGCAGATCCTGGGCCAGCATGACAAATTGCCACCTTGCTAACAATCTGGCTGGCGGAAAATGGCCACCGCGCTGGCTTTGATGGGCTGGCGTGCTGAGTGAGATAGCGCCGATGGTCCCCAAGATCTGCAGCATTAGCGCTCACTGCAGAGGCCGTGCCATCTGATACAGAGCAGGGAAACACAGAGGACGGGGGGGGGGTGCACGCGGTTACCTGCGGTTGTTAAAAAAGCGGCAGTGGTGTCTAATGTGGAGCGGTATGGATAGAGACAACATTAAGGCGTCTCGTCAGCCGGTGGGTAATACGGCAGAGGGAGCTGGAGGGAGTGCTGCCTGCCGGAGGTGTCAGCAGCCCTGCTTCACTTTAATCAACAACATGATTTAGGCCCGGGAGAAGCAGGTGGGTAGACTCTCGGGCCTAAGCAATCAATTACTTCAGCTGATCAACAGAGTAGAAAATACTAAACCTACAGTAGTAAACAGCGGCTGCGGCGAGACACTGTTTGTGCATTCAATAAAAGCAGCTTTCATTGTTGCCTTGTCAAATAAAAGAAAAAGGAAATGCCAAATGCAGCGTGAGCCGGAGACAGCGCGTGTGTCATCTCACCTGCCTGCGCTGCAGAGAAGAGTTTTATTGTATCAAATCACATGGTTCTGTGATAATGACATGAGAGAAAAAAGCAACATAATCCAGCTCCACTCGTGCCTCAGTGGAGTCGAATTCTAATTTGAGAGTTTTGTACGATTCATTGTTATTATCAACTGTACAGGCTTGAGCTTCATTTATTAGTTCTTATAATATTGTTGAGAAATTCAGTCCTTGAAGCCTGGCTGATATCATCCATCTCACTGACTGTAATGATTGGTTTGAGTATTTTGGTTAAAAATAACATTTAACTGTGGCCGATAGATTCTCTCAGTCAAAACAATTATTAAAGACTGAGTTGGATGACGTTGTGAAGCAGCATGGGATCATGGGAGTTGTCTTCACCATTGCCGATAAAAATCTACCTCATTAACACGTAAATCATGTTCACAGAAGAGCTAATGTATTAAAATTAAAGCAAACTGCAATAAATAAACATGATCCATAACAAGTTACTAGCTAACTGGCTAACAATGCCTTTTTCCTTTGTCATATGAAGTTTCTACTGGAAATTACAGCAGAGACAGGTAAAGCTGATATGATGCAATTAAATGGCGACCGAAATTAAGCATCCTGTTACCTCAAATACAATTTTGGATTTCCCTGGGTTTAAACATGGTTGGGAACATTTGGATAATGTAAGTACAAAGTCAACAAAATATACAACAAAGGTCTTGTTGTTTTTGGAAGAGTGGTTATATATTATATGTTGAAGATGGGAAAATAAGACAAATCTTATTTGACTAATCTTATTTGTCTTATTTGACAAATAATACAAATTATTAACTTGTATTACCAATTACAAATTAATAACTTGTAACTTGTAATAACTCAGTACAAGTTATTCTTACTGAGTGAATCTGTAAATGTTAACTTAAATAATAAAGATTAGGTGATCATTGCACGGTTGGTATTATATTGTACTGTTTGTCCCCGCTGTTCATTATTAAGTGCTCTTGCCTTGGCCATATCCAACCCGAGTCCACTGTGGGCAGCCTTGTGAATTGGAGACAGTCTCACTCATGTTGTCTTGAAGTAGGTGCGAGTTTGCCTTCAGGTTGAATTTCTCCCCTTTGTCCGCTAACACACACCGAATGCACAAGGCCAACCCTTGTGGATCCCTGAGGTCGGGTTTCTGGTTGGTTAAGTG